>NW_016909226.1:257860-274470 GCF_001483705.2 Eufriesea mexicana | reverse complement strand
AAATATCCCTGGCGACGTACAAAGTTAATGAAACTTAAGAAAATTTCTCGTCGTCCATTCTTGCCCCGAGGCTACATTCCTGTATGGCAACGACCTTTTAGGTAGTTCATTTGTTTAAGTAGACACGATGCAGTTTCGGTGAATACTGTGACTGACATATGTTGGACACGATTGCGAATGTTTCATTAGGTTTATTTTGAGATTCGAGTTGTCACGGTTACAAATTTGTACTTCTCCGTGTTACGCACATTGATCGATACTTTTAAAATTTTCATTACTTCGATTCTTGGAATGTGTTACAATTCTTAGTCCTTGTTTACAGAGTATTTATTTTTCTTTGTTGATGGTTTCCAATATTTATTTGTTACAAATTGTAGGTAACTGGAAAAGTTTTGTGTTTAAAATTTCCAAGTTCTTCCTTAAACTTTCAGTTCTTCTATTTAAAAAATTTAGTTGAAGGTGGTCAAAAGTATTTGCATTCCAAGTATATTTCAATATGTTTCAATAACTATATTTCAATCAGTCATTAAATGAACAGACAAATTAATTACAGATAATTTCTTTTTATATGTAATGTCCTCCGTATAGAACTTGTTAAATCTACAAATGTACGCTAATGTTAATTATATAAATAAATAAATAAATAAATAAATAATAAAGTTATCTAATTCTAATTCCAATTTCTTCAGTATCAGAGATAAAATTTGTAGCAAAGTACTTTATAAAAATATACATATAGCGAGCACTCAGTTAACTTTATTAAAATCAATCTTTACAAACCTAAAGTAATTACCACAATATTCATCGATCACTTATCACATCCATCCATATCAGATTCCAAAGCTCCACAAAAATTGGATTCTCATTCCTCAAATATCGTTCTCCTCCAAATTTTCAAATATCCTGCCATTTCTACTCCTACGCCAACCCTACACTCGGTATCATGCAAAATTGATGCACTGACCTAATAGACGTCGTTTCTATGCGTTTCAATCCTCTACTTACCTAAATCCAGCGAAAGATCAGGGGACAGGTGGAAAGTTCGGTCGTTTAAACTAGTGCTTTAACCTTAATGAGATCACAGGGTTAAAATACCAAAAAGTTCGGTTTGCTTTCGATATTGGCTGTTCGCTGGCTCTGGCAGGATTAATTGAGCTACTGGTTACTCCGGTTAAAGAGAACCGGTCCAAACATCGTCCACGTAAACTCCGAGCAAATCTCCTGAACGGCCTTAGCAGACTCTTTTAACGGTCGCCCTTTGAGACCGTGCCGAACGGCTGGAAAAGAGGTAATGCCCCGTGAAACAGCTTCGAATCTACTGTCTTTCTGGCGACAGTAAGGTTATGAAGTTGTGGCTGCGTAAAATGAAGTTTCGAGCAGCGACGAACGCTTCAAATCGAGACAGGCGAACAGTAAATAGTAGACAGACTGCTTTTATGAAATTACTCAGCTATGGAAGACGTGATTAAATCATTTTGTTTCTTCTTAATACCGCGTCTTCTCGTTCTGCAGTTGTACTGCAGGCTAGGACGCACCTAACGTTTTCAAAGTTTATTAGATTTATTAATGTTAGTGGTGGATGAAATATCAATAACAATAGAAACAATTCTTTATTTAATTATAAAAAATGATCGAACGCAAATAACTCGATTATTTATTTATTTATTTATTTATATAATTAACATTAGCGTATATTTGTAGATTTAACAAGTTCTATATGGAGGACATCACATATAAAAAAAATTATCTATAATTAATTTGTCTATTCATTTAATGATTGGTTGAAATATAGTTATTGAAACATTGAAATATACTTGGAATACGAATACTTTGACTACCTTCAAATAAATTTTTTAAATAAAAGAACTGCAAGTTTAAGGAAGAACATAGAACTCTTCCAATTAGCTACAATTTGTGACAAATAAATATTGCAATCCATGAACAAAGAAAAATAAACGTTCTGTAAACGAGGATTAAGAATTGTAACTCATTCCAAGAATCGAAGTCTTCCAATTACCTACAAATACATAAATAATCCACAAATAAGGAATGAAAATTTTAAAAGTATAAATCTAATTAATTTCTCGTAATCACATGCTCACACCTATTTTCACTATTGCAACTCAATTACAACTGACCTATGCCCAATCTCTCTGGTTTGTTCTTTCTATTTTTATACATTACGTGACATACACAATTCACACTACTCCTTAATCATTACTCATTTATCAGAATAATCTGAATCCATTAGATATTGACATCCCATGCATACTTGTTTCACTCATCCCTTTCTTACAGACATCTTTATTATATCAACACATATATATTCGATATCTATGTTAGCCATTACCACAATTAAGTTATCAGATTGTACTGTAGATAAGACGAAGTTCATAGTTTGTCAGAATATTGGTCGTATTGATCATGTTGACTCCTGTGCTTATGTTTCTATAATTTCCTATTTATTTTTTAACTATTATTCGCTGACCTGGACCTTTTGACTCTGTGGTCTATTGAGCTTCTGTATCTTGTTAACTACAAGTTTCCAATTCTAGGTTATGGTTGGATAATAATTGTAATTTCACACTGTGATTATATGTACACTAGTTTTTACTTTTTCTGATCTAGTTGACTGTTTGCTCGTCATTGGTCTTGTCTCTTAAGTCTCGTTATGGCTACAGTTATTATTGGTAGATATTGGGAAGATCAGCTTTAATTCGTGGTGACGTAGTTTTTAAAAATTTATGTGATCAACGTATCTGTGGAGTATATCCTGATCTTTTCTAAATTTATCATGATAACTGGTCAGCATTAACTTAAGCTACCTTGAGATCTCTATAGTTTAATATAAGAGACGACCATTTATGTATTTAGGTAGAGTGCAAAGTATATAAGTTCTTCTTTTAAATTAAATGATTTAAAGAGTCAATTATTTTAAAATTATATCAAATTTTTATGATGGTCCCATAAATTCTCTTCATTTTTTCAAATGAAGTAATATATTTATTTTTTATTTTTCAAGAAGCTGTTATTAAACTTAATAATATTTACTTGAAACTCTTTTATGTTAATACTTTATTACATTATCACACATAAATACTCATGGTAGCATACTATCCTATGACTGTAAAATGTGTATAGTCAATTATAATTATTCGGTTTCATATTTAATATTTTATTTCACTTGTAATTAGTGTTGATTTTTATTTCTACTTCCTGTCTTGTAAGGAAGAGGGTTTGTCCTCCTTATTGTTAGTTCTTATCCTTGTCAAGATGCTACAGTCTGTATTACTCTGTCTCCCATTCTATCTATGCCAATTTTCTCAGGAGAGTATGGTGATTCCCAAATTTTTAATCCTCTTCATTTATTCTTATCTTTGCTTAAATTTCTATGCTTACATCTCGCTGTCTTCACATTCCTAAACTGAGACGAGCCTTTATCAATAGTAATCGAGATTTTAAAAGTTGAAGTGCTGAATAAAAGTTTCTATAAATAATAGACGATGGTTTCTGAAATATCTGTATACAAACATAAATATTTCAAAATCAGTTTAAATTCTATCTTATCAATTGTATAAAGCGTTTAAAATTTCATCACATTCCTGATTAACTGTAAAGTTATTCTCTTACGTTTCTCGATAAAGTCAAATAGTATAGCTTTGAACAAAGTCTGCAGTTATACCATTAAGTTGACGATGACTTCGCCCCTAACGTTACTTGGGTAGTTGACCCATTTATGGAACAGATCCTGGACCTTCTCAATGCACTAGCAATCACAACACAATTGGCTAAGAACTTTAGGGTCAATTGTCAAGGTTTGGTGGAAATTCGCCTATGCAACAATCAGGTCTACCCCATAATTTCTATAACCGCTTCATCTTCGCTTCAAAGTAGGTATTTCAAGAAACGGTTGTGAAGATTTACCCTAATTGGTCGTTAATTAGTTGTTATTCCTAAGCCAAGTGACCAGTTCAGAAGCTTGAGGATCTCTCGATCAAAATGCTAACTCCCGAAATGATGATAGTAGGGAGTGACGTCGATTTCTTTCTAAATTACTGCTCTACCAAAACTAGTTCCCTTATAGGAGACGAAGATGACAGAAAACTAGACAGTAGACGGAGGTCTTTTCACAAAGATAATCTATTCACTCAGCACAGTTTAACACGTTAGGTGCACAACCTATTTTGCTTGCCATTCCGTTCAGGCCCAGACTCGGGCGTCAAATGGGCCATCGGTGGCGGGCGAAATATTCATTGTAAGGTGCGGTTCGAGGAACCAGAGGAACTCGGATTAAAATTAATAAAAGGTCTCTTGTTTCAAAAGTTTATTCTTCACACGTTATTCGGTTACTCCGTAGAGAGTCGTCAAAGAACTTTAGACACGCGTATGGTCATCCTCTTTTCGCGGGACTAACTTGCAGCGATGAAGAATAACCTAGGTCTCTATACGAGATACTATCCGTAGAGTAGGTATAACGTAAGAGAAGTGAGTTTTTCTCCAAGAGTTGGAGAAAAACTAACTTTATTCGGTTTTTGGAGTCGGGATATATATACATTCCTGTTATCTTATCCTAGGCGGTTCGAAAGGGGTTGTATTTCGGAGTTTGGAGCTTTAGTCATCGGTCATAGTCATCGTGTCGGCTGTCATCACAGGGTTGCATCTTGAACTTTGCAGTTCTATTGGTGATTCATGTGGGCTGTCGTCACACTCTCGTCGATGCCCGCTCTCGATCGTCATTGAACGATCGAGAGCTATCGCGGACACAAGGTTGCCCCCATCAAAGTAGCCGACAGCCGGGGTTCGGCCATCGGCGGCAGCTCTCTTATATCATAAAACTCGAAGATATTATAACAGAAATTACCAAACATTAGGTCCAAAGATGGCGAAGAATTTAACGCCAAAAGTGTAATACGAACCTAAAGTCCGGTCTCTGAGGACTGGCCGGGCCCGAACGGACCCAGGGACCGGCGTAACACTTAACGTGTTAAGTCATATTCGTCACGAATACTTCAGGACTCGGACTGAACACTGACCCTCCACAGCCAAAATAAGCATTTTTAGATATTTGATTAAAAATTTTGCATTCAACGTTGTCGCTGCGGCCACCTGACTTCTCTATTTTTCTTTTAATAGAAGTATCATTCATTTTCCAACGTCCTCGTTTATTCCATTTTCTTTGAAGTTTTCCTTCTTTCGTTTTTCCTCTTATCGGTCCTTTGACCGGTCGTGGAAGGTTCAGTGTCAATCCAGTCTCACTCAGGAGTCTTCAGTTTATTTCAACACACCACTCATTTGATGCACCCTCGTTTAGCGTCTTTACTTCAGCTGCCGTCAAGCTCATCGAGTCTCAATCGGAAGACTTAATTCAGCCTCTATCAGGAGCTTCAATTAGAAACCCGACTGCTCAATCGGTCAATGAGATGTTAAAGGGACATTCAGGCCCTATCAGCTCTCAAAGGATCAAGTGGTCCCTCGAACATTTCAACGGGTACGTAGAGTTCGATACCTTTGAGTAGCGAAGAACCGAAATCCACCGGGTAATACCTCGTGACCTTAATAATAGTGATGCATTACGACAATTATATATTTTGGAATGAACGTATTGACAATTTTATTAACTATATTTATTATTGCAATAAAATTATATTACGAAAATTGTTGTTTGAACAACAATGTTTGATAAATCCTTGGAACATCATCAATGTATAGAACAACATCAAGCAATGTATAGAAGTGGAGACATAAATGAATGTGTGTATCGAAATCCATTCGTGTAAGCCATAGTTAAATGCACGTTTACTCAGTCAATATTGAAAGCCGATTTTCTCGACAACGATGCATCAAATGAAAGAATTTTATTCTTTATTTCTTATTTGTTTTTTCATATAGAATCACCCTCTTCTCAGTCGTATCACCGATGTTGACGTATCGATGGTGTATACATTTAAAAGCCATAGCTAAGTGCACGTATATTAATTGAATATTCAAAGTCGATTTTCTCTACAACGAAGCTTCAAGTGGAAAAATTTCATTCTTTACTTTTTATTTGTCTTTTGTTATATAGAATCACCCTCTTTTCTGTCGTATCACCGATGCTGACGTATCGATGGTGCATACATCTAAGCCATAACTAAGTGCACGTATATTCATTGAATATTCAAAGTCGATTTCCTCGACAACGAAGCTTTAAATGGAAAAATTTCATTCTTTATTTTTGATTCGTTTTTTCATGTAGAATCAGTCCCTTATCAGTTCTATCACCGATGCTGGGATATTCTGTGTAAAATGAAAAATTACTCCAAACTCTCCTAACGTCCTTCCTTGATCTCTCGCTGCTAAACTTGCCATCTAAATTGCAGTACCCATAGGGATTAAAAGGGAGGATACCGTTTTCACGACAGAATTATCCCGCACTTTCTCTAATTTTTCTTTTAACACGTTCATTGCCAAGTCGTTTTTGTCTGACATGATTTCCAGGTCATTTGTTATTTTGACTAAAAATTGATATATTATCGCATGATATGTCATTACATCGTCAATCCATAAGTAATTAGCTTGTTTAGAGTAGTTATCACACCGTGTACCATTTATAATACACGTGGCGCTGCGATCAGTTCGACTGTAAAAGTCAATCATCAAAATTCTAAAATTTTCGATTAGGAAAAGGTGTTAGTGGTGGATGAAATTTAATAACAATAAGAACAATTATGTATTTAATTACTAAGATTATCAAACACAAATATTGGGTTGAAATATAATTATTTTATCAGTATCACATGCTCACACGTCCTCTCTCCATTAATATTCAATTGCAACTGACATATTCCAAATCACTCTCTTTTTTTTCTTTTATACATTACATTAACATACACAATTCACACAACAACCCAATCATTACACGCATACTCATTTATCATAATAACCTGAATTCATTAGATATTTCCATCCCATGCGAACTTGTTCCATTCATTCCGATACATATATATTTAACACGTTGACTGCCACGCGCATTTTACGTGGTTTGCCCATGACGCCAACATGAATATTTTATTACGCGCTGCATATTATGTTGAAATATTATTTACAACAGATAAGGTGAATTATATAATCGCGTTTAATGTATTTTTCGTGGCGGGGGTCACCGGTGACCCCCGAGGCGCTGTAGACCATTTTTGCCATTATCAATTGTTTAAAAAGCAACTCGAAAAAATATTTCAATTCCCGATTTTAGGATGAAGTTAGCGATGTATTTAGTGAAATGTTCCGATGACGAAGATTGCATTTCATCGAGCAATTACGTACAGAAAAAACGTCGTCGCGAATTTAAAAAGAAACCTGGAAGTGTGCGAAATGTAAGGCGATTTTGCAAAGTGTGCTATGAAAATAATTCAAATCAACTAGGAAGAATGAGAGCAAAGAATTGCACTAAAAAAGTGGCGACATATTGTGCCGACTGTTTTGATTCACCTTTTCTTTCTATAAATAAAATTATTTTTGCATGTTCTGTATGGCATTAATTTCTTCGAACCATTATAGTAACAGTGGTACTATTTAAAAATTTATCAGTATCGATATTTACTCTAATTATGTATTTTTACTAATGGTCGCGTTGCCGGTCACCGGTGGTCCCCTTGGCAGTCAACGTGTTAAAAATCTATGTAACGATTACCACAAAAAGCACCAAAAGATTAGTGATATTTTACTGCGATTGCCCGAATAAGCCATTTTAATGCATCCCTTGCTTTAGAAAAGTCAACAATTACATGTAATTAATAATTATTGTATATACAACAATTAAACAAATTTATTTGCTTTGTTCTATACTACGTTTTGTATAATACCCCATTCTTTTAGTGGAAATATATTTTACAGAATTAAGTTTGTCATAAGACATGTTTTCCGCGCATTAAAGTAAATATGTCTGCATGTACCAATTATAACATTATTTTATTAACCACAAATGGTACACGTGGCACGGAACGTGTTAACCCTTTCGCTACTAAGGGTGACTATAGTCACCGGCTACCAGACGCCATCTACGCACGACGGGTGACTATAGTCACCGACCACAAAAATCGAGTGAAAAGTTAAGACGAGTGTTACCGTTCCACTTAACTTTCTTCGCAAAGAATTGCAAGCTCTATCGAGATAGTCGTTTTTCCCTTTTCTTTTTCTTTTTCTTCAAAAGACTTGACTCCGAATGCTAAAGACTTCACGATCGTTGGCACGACGCTTCGTTCTAAGGGAGAGACATCGCGGCGATACCCGCCATAGCGAAAGGGTTAACCCTTTGGGGTCAGCAGATTTCGGCAGAGCAAATTTAGCATTTCGCAGTTACTTTTCTGTGCAGAATTTAAAGTCAATATATGGATATTAACCCTTTGCACTCGAGAGGTGACCGTCAGTTATCATTAGATAAAATTTCGAAGATTGATATTGAAATCAAATAATTCCACGTGTTAATTATTGTACGATTTCTTATTTATTACTGAAAAAAATATCATCAACTTTATAGCAGAAAATCTTTGAACTCCTACTCTTCTTTAGCCAGAAGATCGTCGAGTGCAAAGGGTTAAAGAATTTGTTGAGACTAATTTGTGTTTAATACTACTTATAGTACGCGAATATATAAAATTTTTAATTTCTCTAATTTTCTGTAGTTTTCTCTATTTTTCTACTTGCGAATGTCCTCGCTGAGGGGATATCGAGCGCAAAGGATTAATACTCTCCTGACCTGTTCAATATCTAAACTATCCTATCGTAATAATACCATCAGTGGTCTATTCGTTGACAAACGCTTTTCTCAACAGCTCTGATCTATTTCTTGTTCACTAGCTCTACCTTCTTTCCTCCTTCGTGGTTCTTTTCCGTTTGGTGTCCTCGAGTCTACGATACTATGTAATTTCGCAACGGTGGCTCGTAGATCGTCGGTTGCACGAGACAGTCGGAAAAGGGGACATACCTCGATGTTTCGTTCAATTAAATTCCGAAATTACACGAACAAATATGTGCACGAAATTTTATTCGTCGCATTTCTCTTGTGGGTTATCACCCCTCGTTGCACCAGTGTATCGCCGTACCGCATTGTTCGAATCAAATTGTGTTTAACGGCTCGTTATTTATATTATTCATTTAATTTCCGTGAAAGTAATAAACGTCAGCCGGGCAGAAATTACGACATCGCGACAGGCGTTCGCAACATTAAATCCGTACGAGTAGTTTCTCGTGCTCCTTTCCTTTGTTGTTCTTATTATAATGTTACGTACACGCGTATATGTGACCCCATTTGCTCTCTGACATTCTTTTTGTTGTTTTCATTCCTCCTTTTGGGACAATTTATGTACACGTATCGCGTAAGGTAGATGATATTTCGAAATTACTGTGGATACCATAACGGAATATAATACATTTTATATGATACATGTAAGAATTTCATGTTTGAGTGTTTAGCAATTATTCTACGAATTTGATATACATATGTATATACATAGGTATAGATAAAATAAAAATTAGAAAGTATATAAAAGTCGTAATACAGAAAAATTTGTGAAGGAAGGAGTAACGTTGTTTCCTAGTATAATTGAAGTGCAATTAAATAATAAAATATAACAAAAATTGTATAATGAAGTGTAGAATAATTGGAATAATTTAGTTGGTAGGAAATAGTTTTCGAATATACAAATAAAGTGTAATAATTTTTTTGCGTCCTTAACACTGCAACTCGCTCGTGGAGTTTCACGGGGTTGTAAGGCCCGCTACGATGATGCGGCAATGTTCCTGGGATGCGGCCCACTCTAACTTGATAGAGGTAGACCTGGTTAGTGTTGAACTGCAAGGAGTTCTATAGTAGTAGAAAGTCTCCTGCGCTGAGTGTTGGTGGGTCTCGATTGCTGATGTTGTGGCCGTGATGGAGTTTAGAGAGAATCTTGATGTGGTCGTGATGGAGGTTTTACTGAGAATCTTCTTGCGAATGCCTTGTCGGTAGTTTTATAAGGATCGACTCTCTTCTCATTGGTTGGTATGATATTGGGGGTGTATGCTAACTTCAGCGTCATTCGGTGGTGGTGGTTGTTTAAACATTTGGATTCTTATGCCTGTCGTCTAGAGAATAATATATGGGTCCTTGCCACGGTTTATCCTAGCGGTGGTTTAGGTGTCGCTGAGCACGTGCAAGTGAAGGGACCCTTGCAATAGAGGCATAAAACAGGCCTCCACTTGACTTGGGACATTGCGGTCCCAGGGCCGCAACAAATTTTATATACATCCTAATCAGTTTGCGTTAATTTCTCAATCTTTCATTCTCATTAAATTACTTATAAATTAATATACTGTAAATAAATGGTTGTTAGTTATAGTTATCTTCATTTCCTTTATCGGGTATATTTTTCCTTGTGGATACAATACAGGAATATCGTGAATTTTATATGATACATATAAGAATTTTTTGTTTGAATGCTTAGAAATTATTTTACGAATGTGATATACATATTTACATAGGTATAGATAAAATAAAAATTAGAAAGTATATAAGGATCCCAGTACAGGAAAATTTATAGGAGAATGAGTAACGTCGTTTTCTAGTATAATTGAAACATAATTAAATAATAAAGTACAACAAAAATTATACAATGAAATGTAGAATAATTGGAATAATTTAGTTGTTAGGAAATAGTGTTGAAATATACAACTAAAGTGTAATAATTTTATATACATCCTAATCAGTTTGTGTTGATTTTTCAATCCTTCTTTCACATTAAATTACTTGTTTGTTAATCCACATTGGCACGATAATTATACCTACATATACTGTAAATAAATGGTTGTTAGATATATTTATTTCCATTTTCTTTATCGGGTGTATTTTCCCTTGTGGATACAATAGAAGAATGTAGTTCATTTTACATGATACATATAAGAATTTCATGTTTGAATGTTTAGCAATTATTCTACGAATTTGATATGCATATGTATATACATAGGTATAGATGAAATAAAAATTAGAAAGTACATAAAAGTCGTAATACATAAAAATTTATGAAGGAACGAATAACATCTTTTTCTCATATAATTGAAGTGCAATTAGATAATAAAATATAACAATAATTATATAATGAAATTTAGAATAATTGGAATAATTTATTTGGTATAAATTGGTATTCAAACATACAACTAAAGTGTAATAATTTCATGTACACTCTAATCAGTTTTTGTTGATTTTTCAATCCTTCGTTCACATTAAATTACCTGCTAGCTAATCCACATTGGCATGATAATTATACATACATATACTATAAACAAATCGTTGTTAGATATATTTATTTTCATTTTCATTATCGTGTGTATATTTCCATTTATCAAATTATACGATCCCTTTGCTAAACTGTCTATTGAACTTCGAATTCCCATTAACCTCCAAAGAACAATCAGGCTAATCACCCTAACTCGAAACCCCGCGATGTAGTCTCCAAATTTTGGCCCGAGACGCGATCTCGTGACCCGATATTCTCATAAATTTACGAAACGTTTCAATCAACGTATTAAATCCTGCTTAATTGAACCGTGACGATAACGAACAATAAAAGCTCATTAGTTAACGATCATGGTAATCAAGCGCATAAACAGTTTCGGTATACAACGGCACGCGCGATACTTAGCGAGTGTCCTGTTGTTCCATGTAATTTTAAAATCAGATCGAACAGTTCCGTGGAAGGTATCCACGTGTTTGCGATGCTCTGCAATTAAAACGCTGCAATTTGCAGACCGCGTTGATCGGAATCGAGTAAACGGCGCGCAACAGCGTTCCGGGACGCGTGCGCGCGACAGCCTCGGTGTATCATGGCTATTGCCTTAATTTGTGCGGGCGTGGGTAAATTGATAATGAATCCGAAGCGACGTTACCCGATTAATTTAGGAAATTCAATCGTCCTCGATCGGGAACGCTGGATTCTCTGCGAGCGAATCCTATTAGACGCGATCAAATATTGATATACTCTCAAGGGTTCAGCGAGTTTAAGGTAACACGTGAAGGTTTCCACGTGTTGTGCGTGTCAAAGTAGTAATTTGCGGAGTTTCCAATTGCTTTTTGCGATTGGCATGTATTAATATCGATGTTAGGAAAATTGGGAAAGTCGATAATGACGGTGTGTAGGGGTTTCTCCCCTATGTTGTTGATGTCGTGCTGGTCGCTGGTATCCTTCTTGCGAGGGTCGTGCTTTTAGGGACGAAAGGAAAAGGAAGGGATGGATGCAGCGTTTGGACCCGGGCCTGACAGTAGACTTATCAGTGAGGCTTTCTTCTAGCAGGCCCTGCCTTAGACCAGGGATACTTAGGTGGCATAGGAACTTCTATCTAAGGGCGGTCGAAGCTTCACCGAGGACTTGCGAGAAAGTCCTCGAACTTCCTTCAAGGGTTAACTCTTCTTTCCTTGTCGAGAGTGTGGTATAATGCAGCAGCTATTGGTCCTATGGTTATATTTATAGTGTTCGTAACTAAGAAGACATTGAAAGCCTTGTGGAGGTCCTCCCGACGGTCATTTTGAAGTCAGCTAGTCGCAAGTGTCCCTCTGTTGGTAGAGTGGCTAGAAGGGATTGTAGGAAAAAGAAGGGATGCTTTTGGTCCCGGGCCTGATAGTGGACTCATCAGTAGGGCTACCCTAGCAGGCCCTGCCTTAGGCCGGGATAATATTGGAAGGTCGGGAAGTTCTATGTGTAGGAATTGGAGGCTTTCCGAGGACTTTCTCGCAAGTCCTCGAAGTTGGAATCCATCTAGTGGCGAGGGGGTAAACGATGATCGCTACAACGGAAAACAGCGACGCCCTCTAACGTAAGAGCTTGTGCGAGTTCTCCCTCCCCCATGGGGAATAGATTTTTCATTGTCTTGTGGTCCCTATGGTGCTGCCGATTGGTATCCTGATGGCCGTCTTTGCTGTGATAGGTAGCAGGTAGAAGCATGCAAGGAAGGGATACGTTTCGTCCCGGGCCTGCTAGAGAGCCTTACTGACGAGTCCACTAGCAGGCCTTAAATTGGGGATACTTAGGTAGCATAGGAACTAGTATTTATGGAAAGTCGAGAGTTCACCAAGAAAGTCCTCACCTATCCTTGCCAAAGATAGGATGTTGAAGTGTAACAGCAATGAGTGTCTGACGGGGCCTGACGGGGATCTGCACTGGTATTTGTTTTAATCTTCCTCTTTTCTAGTGGCTTTACTAACGCGACAGTTCAGTTCCTTGCCAGGTATCGCCGTCACATCAGTTTATACAAAATAGGTATTCTTTTAATTTGAACCAGCAAAATTCAGTTTCTTTCCTTTTTTCTTTCCCATAATTCCTACATAGGAACTTGTATTTATGCGAGTCGAGGATTCACCGAGGACTTGCGAGAAACCTCAAATCTCTGTTTTCCGTGTAGCAGTGAGGATGTGAATGTTGATCGCTACAAGCTGATTGAGCTTATTGGGTATTCAAACTCTGATGACTTTACTGACAGTCACAGATATATTGTTACAATGAAAGCTGGAATAATAAACGAGTATGGACTTGGACTCTTCATCTTGAGCTTTCTACTTTACAACCTTCTTAAAGCTACGTTTATACCGTGAATGAGTACGATACTTCATACTATTGAAGAAATTGTGAAACGGAAAATTAATAGATTAATAAATAGATACGCCAATGAAGGGTCTCGTGTGATATTCCCTGTCTTTTAATTAACTTTCTTGTAATAGCAAGGAAATTGACCAATAGCAAAAATGCGTGTGAAGATAAATGGGGTACTCTGTTCTAGCCAATAAGCTGAATTTGCCAACTTGGCAGGTCGACAGAGTACAGTGCAGAGTTGACTCGTTGGCTTGGTTCCTGCAAACTGAACGTCACAGGAACTAATTTCCCAGAGAAAATCCCACTTTTAGGTTCTAAGCGATAACACTTCGTAGTTGTCATCTTAAGGACTGAATGTCATGTATCTACTTATGACAAGTGATTTACAGATTCTCGTGATGAAGAAATATCTAAGGTCGAGAAATTTATAACATAAAAGTCTATTTTAGTAACTTTGTTTTTAACATATTTCTTCCACCCTTTTTCTTTCTATTTTTCAGAAAACGCTATGTTTTAAAATTAGGAAAAGGTATAAATTAATTGTGTGATGATTCTTTGAAGACGTGACGCATCTATGACACGTGTACAGGCAGAGTTCAACGTAGTAGTCTAAAAAGTTGTTGGAAATACCTCGAAAACCAAGGTTGGACAGCAATTATTGATAAAAATTGTTCAAAAGCTCGTTCTCTGTAACACCTATAAAAATCATGGGGATCAGTCCAAGCATTCTGTATTCTTTTCTAAATTTTAGGTTGCTTTGTCACGAAACTGGCATAAACACGTTATTTCAATATTATTTTGATGTTAAGCTACGTCCTTTTTTGGGAAAAATTTAAGGAGGATAGGTTGATTCGGTAAACTTTTACCACTTACGATCTCTCGTTCAAAATCTTTCATCCTTGCGTATTCGGGTTACGTTAAGTTCGCTTAAAATAATCCCACTGTTAAAATGTTTACTTGCCGGAATATATGGAATAACGGTTAACCACGCCAATGCTACTGGTTAATGCCTTAGAAGGCACTATTAACCCACAGCCAATCAGACAGTCCAGCTAACAAGTCATCTCTGCACAGTACTACACGGAGTTGAGAAGGTATTCGACGGAAGGAATGCGAGACCGATTGGTCAGAGCGGAACGGACTCGCCTAGTTCCAAGCGAACTTTGATTATTGGCCAAAGTGAATATAGTACTAGTCAGGTAGTGCTAGATACCCCTACTGATATCTCATCATACGAGGTTCGTAATAGAGTGATGATGCGCCGTCCTGTAGGACATCTGATAAGGTCCGCAGTGCGCCTATACCTCGCAAAATAGCTCAACATTAGGTACACCGCAGAGATCCGACTTATCTTCATATTAAACACTGATATTTCACTTTCTTGGTTCACGCTCCTTCTTATTAATCACCTAATTAGTTACTCGTTATTCGTTATTAATTATTAGTTATTATTTCTGTATCCTGAGTTCTCAATTCTGAGCTCTGAGGTCTGAGTAATTACTTACTTGTTATCCCTTGACTGCTGTTAGTTGTTAGATATTGGCTGTTAGGTATCAGTTAACTGTTACTAGTAACTGCTTATCAGTTATTAGTTGTTAGTTCTCAATTTCGAGATCTGCCTTCTGAGTTCAGAGTTCTCGTTTATTAGATATTCGTTGCCGGTTATTAGCTTTTAGGTATCTAGTCACAGTTGTTAGCTATTAATTACTTGTTGTTAGTTACTAATTTTAATTTCCGAGTTTAGAGACTGAAGTTCGTACGTACACACGCCGTCACGATCGATTGGAATGCGAAGAAACGTTGCATACACTCGACATCAGGCCTGGCGAATATCTTGCTGTCATGGAAAATGCACTTCTCCTGCCATTAGTCTGACGGTTTCTCCACCATTAAGTTACAGTGCCTCTCTTTGTAGATCCGTGAAGCATGAATGTACGAGCGACAGTGTCTACTTTGAGACCTGGTACGTACAGGATGCTTCAGAAATACACGTTGGCACTTGGAAAGAGTCGCTGAGTCCACGTACTAAAATACTTAGTTTGCTATTTACGGTACTAGCTCTACTTTGAGACTTGGTGCGTACTGGGTGCTTCAGAAATACAGTTGACACTTCGAAAGAGTCGCTGAGTTCACGTATAAAAATACTTAGTTTGCTATTTATGGTACTAGGTCTTCCTCCAATAGTATCATTGGAATTATCCTTTATTAAATCCTTCTTGGATGAAGGTTTAGAGGTTCGATAAGTGATGACGCTTTCTTAGTAACAATAACAGTTTCATTTCAACTGAAAGGGAACACAAACTCTCTCTCACTCACTATAATCTTAGGACTCTCTCTGGTCTGACTCTCTTGCTTTCAGGACTCTCATTCAAAACCAGCCCTCACGCGCACTTCTCTCGCACCCTGTATGCGTTCATTCCCTTTCATTCCAATTCTCAACCATTCTCACTCGATTCGTTTTGTCACATTCACCCGAAATTTCTCAGTCAGTCGTTTTCCATGCACACTCGCAACTTCGTCCCTCACGGTACATGCACCCTAAACCCTTAAGAAAATACTTAAACCTTTTCTGGCATAAATGAGCCGTTCACTGCACAAACTGATTAACTACATAAAACAAGAAGTGGAGAAATGCAATGAAATAATGTATATTGTTTTTCAAAATTCCCTTTATAATTTAAATCGAAATAAATATCGTAGAATGCATAAATGCAAATGTAACTTTCATCTAACGGTATATAAAATTTATGAGAAAAAATAGCCAAAAGGTAATCGTTGGTAATATTACCATTTTTATGTTACTGGAAGAGTTAATCGATTTGGCAAGTGAGAAAAGTAATAAATTTAAATTTTACTAAATTTTACTTAAATTCTGATAAGACGGCACTAAAAAATTCACCGTTATCATTCATGGCTTGCTAGTGCATTTGAGTTGCATTATTGCAACGATTTACATTAGAGTACGGAGTTAATCAAAGTGACCTCTGAAATAAATTATTTATTATTCAGTGGCCA
>NW_016909226.1:251819-256391 GCF_001483705.2 Eufriesea mexicana | reverse complement strand
ACTTTCTGCCATAAGGTCTACGATATTTTTAAAGCGGTAAATAAAAAATCGTATGCAATTTAAGACGTAGAATTATTTTACCTCGATATTCCACGCATCATTGGGTAATTGTAAATTTGATATATTAATTAACGTCCATCTTTAGAATCTAATTAAATTGCAACTGAGAGGCGCCTCTCGAGTGCAAAGGGTTAACCCAAGTCCCTTCGGTTCCCCGAACCACATTTTATTTTATATTTTATTAAATGTTATATATTTTAGAACTATGCCCCAAATAATCTTCACATTCTCTTTGAACTATTCCATTGCATTTCTACAGTATTAAATACATTTTCTACTTTTTCGCAAATTGTGAGCATTGTTCACTTGTGTTCGATACAGTATCAATTTTAATTAACTCCAGAAGTAAAAAATGTCAAAATATATTGTAGTAAAGTGTACAGTAAAGTAAAGATGCGGATATTTTGAACATTTTTTTCAATTATCTGTAGCTCGAATAGTAAGGTGTGCAGAGATCTTTCCTCTTGTATTTCTTATTTTAATTTGTAGGTTTAACGTATAAAGTACTGACATCTGTTTATGGAGCATCCTATATAGATAAGTACAGTAGTATTCACTTTAGTGGCCCGTTTTAAGATTTAATGTTAATAGTGTAGTAAGGAAACAATTTTGTGATGGAATTACAGAATCTTTATCGATCTATATTAACTACAGTTGATAAATGTTTAAGATTATAACCAATGAGCTTTATAAAAATTGTTAACTTTCATAGCTGCAGTCTTGGACAGGTGAATTGATGATTCTGTTATTTATATGTGATGGGTTATGAACAACTATTCTCGAAGACGTACGCACGTCAATTCACTGAAGAGAAAAAGCGATACGGTTTTAAGCGGCTGAAGCCGAGCCCTTCTGGGACTTAGTCCATAAATCTCAGTGGTCATGGATTCCGATGATTGAAATATTGCAAGGGAAATATTACTCGCTGGAGAAATGTCTTGACTTTTCAAACAAGTGTCGTAACGAGTGAATTTTGGTTCAACATTCGTGAAAAATGTTTCTCGTGGGGTAGAGTGTCATCGTTATATATTCGTGGAAAATTGTATATATCAGAAAAATATGAATCATTGATCCATGAACTTTGCAAATTAACAAAATATGTAACAATTCGTAAATTAAGCCTCTAAGTGCTTCGTTTAACTATTGGAATTGTGCACTTATGTAATTAATAATTTTTGAAGGATGACGAATATATTTGTCAGAAACGGAGTAAGTGCACGTGCTATGAAATTTAAATAAATTAACAAAATATCCAATTTTTTTAGTTGTTCTTTTCTTACAAAGCTTATATTTTTATTGATCTAAAATTTAATTCATATTAATATCATTTACTTTTATTTATTACTATATTAATATTTATTATTAAAAATGACAGTGATATTATTTACAGAATTTGAAACTTGATTAATTCGTAAACAAAATATTTCGAATTAAAAATATATTTATTGTTATTGTTTCAAAATATGTTAGAATTATGAATATGTTTTTTGTTTTGGCTAAATTGTATTCATAGCAGTAACAGTGTATTGTTTTTCTATTTGAAGAATATATTTGTCACTAGACAAAATATTGTCATCTTTTCATGACGAATATGCTTCGTATAAACATCGAAAGAGTGGAATAAACATTTCTCCATAATTCTTTATACTTATATTAACAAAAATTGAAGCATGTCGTAAAAAAGTACCATTCCAAACTTTTCATTCGAATGGTTACTATTCAATAAAAAATACAATTTAAACCAATTTCTTTTTTTAAGAATAAAATAACGTGTTATTCATATGTTATAAAAATGGTGGTCACGATTTAAACAATTTCTATATTTGTCTTTTTTATCGAGTTTCAAAATATTTATGTTCCTTTTTCCATAAATACTGAATATTTCTTAAATAAAGCTAATTATAGTATTTAGAAAGTATTAACTTCCTATTAAAATGGAACTTCTCCCCCCTAAAAATGGAATTTTTATAGCAAGAAATATAAAATTCTACTCGTATAAAGTATTTTCATATTCCAAATAAAAGTTTCAAAAATCACCGCCATTAATGCTTCTGCAAATAAATAATGCTTCTATGTATTATTAAGTAAATTTATTTAAACAGGACGTTTTAATTTTATATGACGTAGAAATTACCTCGAGAGGTGACATTTATATCTTGCTGATGACGTCCACATAATAATACTAATTACTCCCATTGCTACAAGTGTCCAACACTGTTAGAATACTGCAATGTATGTCCAAAGTGCTCTCTGTTAAGCTCCAAACACTCGTACATTTTGACTGATGAAGTGAGCGTTTGTGGTGGAATTCGTGTACAAGTCCATGTGCAAGGAATACATTGTGTATGTCGATGTCATCTGCTGGATGTACGGCTCAATTCCAGTTTTAATTTTGTATTCCTTGATCTCACTTGTAATTATTGCGGGCTGAATAACTAGTTACTGCAGACAGGCTAGAACACTTGAGTCTATAATTGGTTCGAACGATTTAACGAGGTCGTAAATTATCTAGCGACAGTCACGATTGATGCTGAAATGGCACTTTTGATGTCGTCTACTCTCAGGACTGCCTATAATTTGCAATTGCAGGTATTTAATGGCAAGCAATGAGACAGAAAAGGAGTAGTTAAATAGTAGTTAATTAGTCTAATCAACTGGCATTAAATTTTGATTATCTCAAACGTTTAAAATGGATAAAATTTTTCTTAAGTCATTGTCAACGGTATTAGGTGATGGGAGAATCTATTCCAAATTGACGTTGTATTATGGCTTTGATCGATGTCAGAGTTCCTTATTTTTTCGAAATATTTTCAATATTTCAATTTATAATTGTAATTTCCGAAGTTAGAATGTTTGTATTCCTGTGCTCGACTAATTTTAAGAAATCATTATGTTGGAATCAATAGTACATTAATTTAGAACGACAAAGTTTATTCCTGTATGAAGCATCTTCTCGAGGTGATCACACAATTTGTCAAAGTCTCGCTCAAAACAGATTACACTTTCGAAACACCCGTTCGTTTATTTATATTTGTTCTTGTGTCCCTATTTTACAGTATAATTACGATGTAATTCTATTCTTCATGAGCTTTGTCGCATGAATCTTGTTGACATTTTATATGCCAAGTGTCTCGAGCAGCATTTAGCTTAATCACTTCGACTAGTAGTCCCTTATATTAATCCTCTGCTGAATTAATAATAATTTTTATTTTTCCACTAGGGAAATAAAAATTTGACATTAATTGTCTTAATAATTTCGTAGATTTATCACATTAAATGCTGGGTGTTTTTTCACCAATTATTTGTAATTGACGAATATACTCGTCACACCTAAAATTTAGTTACCATTGGTTATTTAAATTGTAATTTTAATGAAAATTAAACAATATTCGTAAATTTCAAGATGTTTGGAATATTTAGAAGTTAAAACGAAATAAAAGGGTCAAATAAAGGTATAAATAATTTTAGATAGATTTACGCATCCCCGTATGCACTAGTTGGAGCTGTTTATCAGTTTGTATAACAAATTTATACATGTGTGACGATAATGTTTTTTAAATATTAACCTAACATTTAAACAGAAAAGTGAAAGTCGAAAAGCAACTAGCCTAGCGCTAAAGCCTGAGATTGATTTATGATAGGATTCATAAATCCAAGGATGGTCCACCATGGGACAATTGCGGATGTACTTTCTTGCGTTTTTCCTTTATTACGTATATGATATACGTTTATGTTAATTAAATAAGTAAATATTAGTAATAAAACTGTTAATTTTATAACATAAAATCATCTTCTCCATCCAGTATTTTAACAGTGACACTTACTCTGTGATTGACGAGCATACTCGTCATCTTTCGATTTTCGAGAATCATATAAGTGCACTATTTCAATAGAGGTCACTACAGTTAACTAGTTAAAGTTTGTCTGTATTTCTTATCACGAAGTGTATAATTTAAATATCTCAAACTACTAATTTCCTACCACATCTAATAACATCGTGTTAATATCTATATTCCACAAATTGTGTGTCGTTTAAATTACATTGTTGCTTACTAATTTAATTTCCACAACATATAATTTATATCGCGAAAAATTAAACGTTCTCTTTTTTAGTATAACAAATTTAAGAAAATTTAATGGAATTACAAATATAATTATTATATGCGATTATAAAAATATAATATAATTAATATTACAACAATTGCAAAACGAAATAAAAGATTTCACGCAAAGATTATGTATTAGGGATTCCAGAAATCTCGTGGAAATATAGTAAGTCGTGTTAAGTAGAATATATTTCGAAGAGCGAATCGTATGTCGTTTTTGCACAAAATGGCTTTCGTAATGGGATTAACGTACGGGAAGAAAAGGAATGAAAAGGGGAAGATTAAGCCGCGAGATTAACCCATAAGAAAATACGTAACGGAGAAAAATTTTTTACCGTTTTTCCTGGAAGAAACAGCAGACCACATAAATCATCCTGGTTTTGTCTGTATTTGTAAACCTGTTTAC
>NW_016909226.1:190840-251630 GCF_001483705.2 Eufriesea mexicana | reverse complement strand
ATTATATAATTATTGTATTATTAGAATTTAAAAGTATTTTTGATATTTCGATTTCTTCCTTTTCTGTGATATATTCATTTAGTATTCGATGAATTATAATCCTACTTTAAAAATCTACCCTGGTCCATCACGATGAAGAAAAGGTCAATCTATCTTCCTTAAAATTTCGCCATTAAAGCGCTCCAAAGATTTCCTTCTCCCGAGACTCGTACCCGATACTTATACCTAGCACGAGCACAACATCTGTAAGGCTATATTCATCTCATGCGAGATCGAACGCTGGGTAATACGATCCACCTCCACCCTCTTTTTATCAAGAATTTCAATAACCCAAAAGAAGAGGAATTTACGTCGACGCAAAGTTATTTTTCCCCTTAACCAACGGCCCAGCCGTCTGAACGAGGAAATTCCTCGCAGCCCTGTCCCGATAAACAGATCCAGCAGAAAGGAACGAGCATCGTCTACTTCATTTTATCGACCATTCAAATCTGGCCTTGTTCGGCTTCTAATCGCTATCAGCTGGTCCGTTGAACACAATCGAACCACGAACATACGTCGTCGACTACGTGCACTCGTGCACATCGTATTTGAACACGTGCACACGGTTGTTCAGCAGCGACCGAGACGTAGATAGTGTGTGGCACGGGCAGCCTGCTGGTGCAAAGTGACTACGTGTCCCGCGTGCGAAGTCCATTAAAATCTATCCAGCGTGGTAATAGCGGGAAATTTAAGAAGAATCTCGAGAGCACGTTCTCGGGGCAGCGAGAACCACGCTTGGTGGGGAGAGAACAGTTTCTTATCGCGCACGAGACTATAGTCGCGACCAGGCTTGCCTGGCGTGCGGAACTCTCGCAGGACTTTCCCCCACTTCTCTCGCGCGAAAATGGGGAAGAGCGAGGAGTGGGGATGACGCGGCGCGAGCAGTACTGCAGGCAGCTGGCATGTTGGCGAGTTACGCTGATTGGCTACAATAGAGTACCTCCTGTTGATGTTACAATACAATTATGTATGAATGTGGGACAAAGAGGGATAGACTATCTTACCAACCAACTTACCAGCTGTTTATGGTACTCCATGTATGAAAATTAATACAGTTTCGTCCGAGTTATTCCAGTTTTTGACTTAAACTTTGATGATCCTGATGAGCCACATTGATTGAGCCCCAGATACAAATAATAGAAAATTGTTTGAAGTTAAATAGTTTAAGCACGATCCAAATGATATGGTACTACAAGTTTTAAAAAATCTAGAAATGGATTTGGTCTCTAAGAATTGCAAATGAATCCATATCTGTCTTAAAATAAATTTGCGAAACAGTATATTCAATTTTTCTTCGTAAACGTTTTTCTCGATGTAACGCGATTTAAAAAAGTGTGCGGTATTTACCTTCACCTTCGTCAATGAGGCCCCGAATATCCTGACTTGCATGAATTACCACGAGCATTACTCCATGATTCAATACCCTCGGATAAGTAAAAATCGGTTTAAAAAGATGAGCCGCAAAATTGCCTTTAAGAATAATTATCAAGATAAATTCTTTTTTTTTTATTTCTACGTATTTTAATCAACATGTGAAGAAATATCCTGGATGGAAAATATTTTGACTTATTGCACGAAGACGCATTAGATGCCCACTGAATTTTTCAGCGTTGAGCGGTTACTTCGACACATGTATCGAGTTCACATGAAAATCCGCATAAAATTGACTCGATATATGTATCGAGTAGATTTTCAGCGATCGAAAGGTTCAGAATCACACAAATAACTATAGAAATTAATATTCATTCACTCTATATAAAGTCCAAATCTCGTAGCACATACGTCGCGTCAACAAACACGAGACAGACGGTGTCATTCCCTTACCCATAATCCTTTTCTCCTGCTTTCGCATTAGTGTAGGGAAAAGCAGTTCTCACGCTTGGTAGGCCTGGTCACGACGAAGTGTTGACAGAGAAGAAATTTCTATCGGGGAATTCCCTTCTCTAAGAGAAAAACAATGTCACTCCCAAGATGATCGTAGCTTCGGTTCATTTATGCGACGTTTTCTCCTTCTCCTTTCTTCTTTCTTGTTTCTTGGTCTTCTTTACGACACTAGTTGAAGTGACTAATGGGCGACATTCGATTGGTCCGGACGATCTAGTCTCGCGGAGCCTCGTTCTTCTGCCGCTAGACGGAGCGCCTGTCTGGTTCGAGAATTGCGGGGGCAAGGTCGAAGGTGAAAGGCGACTAAGAGTGGGGGAAGCGATGAAACGAGTGTGCAGGATCACTAGCTAGCCTGGTGCAGATCCAATGAATTTCGTGGCAGCTCGCTCAACGCGGTAATTTTAAAACGTGCCACTGACACACGTGGTGATTATATCGAGATTAATAACAGTCTTCGAATTGACATGAAAACGTTGAAGGGATGTATTTGCGAAAAGTGATAATTCTTTCGTTTTTATGACGAATTGAAAGGAGATTTGAGGAAAAGTGTACAGTCAGGGAAATAGATTTTGAAATTAGTATTGTGACAAAGTTCAAAAATTTTATTATCAGGAGAAAGGAGAATTTTATCCTTTATATTACTAATTAATGCATTTTTAATTAACAGATTCGATTTTATATGGTAACCAAAATTTTATTCTTGTTAAGAAATTGATTACTTTTATATATATACATATCAAATTATAGAATATTTTAATTTCGTATAGAATATTAGAAAATTTAGTTATAATGAAATTACTTGTGCATTTTTCTCAGTTTCAAAAAATTTGTAAAATATAAGAAGTACGTAATAGTACATGAAGAAGAAATTTTCTGTTTGATGAAATATCAAACAGAAAAGTAGTTCTGAGTTAGAAATAGCTTGTGTTATACAATTATTTTTCACTTATTAGAAAAAAATAGGAAGCACCTAAGAAATAAAATTGAATTCACAAATAAATTTACTTTCAAAAGTAGTCATTGAACAAATGACTTAGGTTTTCTTTTTCAAATCATATTTTATTAATCCTCTAGTACCTTGTTTACTCAATATAATTTAATATAAAATTAAAGATAATAGAATAACATGGCTTCAATTTTCTCGGGTAATTTTATGCAACATTACCCTAATCTCTATTAAGAGGGAAACGTGATAATCGAAAGATAAGAATTAATCATACGCAGAAAATTAGGTTATTCCCTTACTTCCCAGACATAGTAAATTGGTCATGTTTAATTTTAGTAATTGAAACCATACGTGGATCAAAATAATTCGAAAATACTTTTTCATAAAAGTTTATTTCAATTTCCTATTTTCTATTTTTATATTCAGCCAAAGAAAGTGTTAAAGAAGTGCCAAGTTGCATATTTAAATAATTAAAAGTAGAGTCGAAGGTAACGAGACAATAAAATACAAGGCAAATAATATTGCAATAATAAATAATATTGCAATATTTACCTAATAATATTGTAATTTTCGGAAATTTTATTTGAAAGGTAATGTCGATCGATGTCCTCAGTTTTCTATTACCTGCGTATGAAGTTATATTCACGTGCCTCTGCGCAATATTCACTTTCCAAGAAGTAGAACCGTAAGCGATACTATACCATGGTTCCGATAGAATTTTGTAGATAGAAAAATTTTCCATCTACGTTCTACAAACTTCGTAAACATTCTCGGTTCTCGTGCAACGAGTCAAATTGTATGGGTCGTGTTTCTTCGTGGAATTATAAGGTATAGTAGTATGGTTATACTGGCGCATAAATTTATCTCGTTTCGTTGCCAGATTAATATTCGATGACCCGTTTGATCGTACACAAAATGATCAGATACAGAGATGAATTTTCCTGAACGATGGATTAAGGTCGAACGACTTAAAAGAATTTAATAATTCAAAAGTTTCGAAGATCTTTTAAGTATCTTTTGAGCACAGTTCCCAGAACTTAATTAATATTTAATATTTAATTAATGTTGAATGCAGTTGGATTTTAATTAATATGTTTCTAGGATATTACGAACACTTTCCACACATTTTCAGTTTGCTTTTGTCCAACAATAAGAACAGTAGATCACACATGGACAAATGACAATTGGCAATTTTTGACTAGATAGTGAAATGTTCTGTGTGTTTGACTTTTGATGAAAATGATCAATCGGTTAATCAGTTATTCCATGGAGAATTGACTTTGATTTCATTTCAATTAATCGTGATTGATGTCACATTAAAATTTATGCAGATATAAGTAATTTTTCATTGCATGATTATTTTATTTATTACTTTCATTTTATTTAATCATTTTTTAAATGAAAATAGTGTCTATTTTAAATAATGAATGTTCTCTACTTTTTTCTATGATTTAAAGATTTATAATAATTAGTTATGCAAAGTATTCTGATGTTTATATCTCTCGTTCCAGTATAAATTTTTTCTTATTCGTGAATGACAAATATACTTTCAGCTCTGAGCATATCGTAATAAAAGTATCAAATGTAAAGAAATCTAAATTTTCTTATTTATACGAAATTCTGACAATTTCCATACCAATATCTTTCCCATACAATATTCTTTCTTATGGATAAAAGTGTTTTCCGTTCTGAGAATATCGTAATAAAAAGATCAGATGTGAAAAGACTAAATTTTTTGATTCATTTCAAATTCAGAAAATATTTTCTGTTTATGAACCAAAAATATTTTTCGTCTAAATGGATAAAGCTATAATTATAAGTCAAATGTATAAAATTTTAAATTTTCCCATTTATTTGAAATTGTGGTAATAATGCTTATATAATTTCCAAGACAAAACTTTTTTCTAACCGTGAACCAAAAATTTTTTCAAATTCAAAAATATTGTACTAAATCAAATAAGTACAAAAACCTAAATTTTGTAATATATTTGGACCAAAATTTCTAGGAAAAAGTTAAATTTTTTATATTTTTCCCAAAAATATGGGTTCAAATAGAATAACACGAAATATTTTCTATCTCTGCACTAAAAATACTGTCACTTCCCAAAATATCACAATAATAGTACTAAACACAAAAAATAATTTCTGTGACCTTCATTCATACGATTCAAAATTCGTACCTAACTTCCCTACCACTAAATTCAATTTACAACTACTATAAGAATCATTTTCTTTCACAATACTACTCAAGCCTTACATAGTATCATACAATGTACGAATTTATTACTCTTTCTAATAGTTTGAGCTATTAAAATTGTAACATTCACGTTTTCCATGTATATTATTGTTAGTAGTGGATGAAATATCAATAACAATAAAAGCAATTCTTTATTTAATTGCAAAAAGTGACCAAACACAAATATTAAGTATAAATCTAATCAATTTCTCGCAATCACACGCTCACACCTATTTTCACTATTACAATTCAATTACAACTGACCTATGCCCAAACTCGCTGGTTTGTTCTTTCTACTTTCATATATTGTTCGCAATCACACGCTCACACCTATTTTCACTATTACAACTCAATTACAACTGACCTATGCCCAAACTCGCTGGTTTGTTCTTTCTACTTCGATACATTACATGACATACACAATTCACACGACACCTCAATCATTACACGCATACTCATTTATCACGATAACCTGAATCCATTAAATATTGGCATCCCATGCATACATGTCCTACTCATCCCTTTCTTACAGACATCGCTCCTTTATTATATCAATACATATATATTCAAAACCTATGTTAACCATTACAACAAGAACTTTTATAGAATCTTGATGAACCTTGATAGAATGATAGAGCCTTGATTATGTTTGGTTGGATAAGATGGAACCTTCGTAATAGAACCTTGAATATTCATTGTTAGAGTTAACCATTACAACAAGAACTTTTACAGAATCTTGACGAACCTTGATAGAATGATAGAGCCTTGATTATGTTTGGTTGAATAAGATGGAACCTTCGTAATAGAACCTTGAATATTCATTGTTAGATGAGAGCAGGGATAAGAACAATAAGTCCATTTATCACAATAACCTGAATCCATTAGATATTGGCATCTCGTCCCACTCATACCTTTCTTACAGACATCGCTCCTTTATTATATCAACACATATATATTCAAAATCTATGTTAACCATTACCACATATTTTATGTAACTCATTTACTTTTATTTTGTTTTAATTCGTTGTCGCCTAGTACTGAGAGGAAGTTGTTAAAATTTCGATTTGTTTAGTCCTGAATGTCAGTCAATTATATAATTATTCTAATAAATCTCTCGCACATAGAATCCCTCGAGCCACTCATCTCTGGCGCAACGATTCAACTGATCCTGAGCTGTTAAATAGAAAGCCCGAACGCAGGGTCGCGACCGCTGTTACACAACGGAATTAATATTCCGTCTCTTGTATATTGTTGTACACCCTATCAAACGTAGGATGCTGAAAGCACGAGTCACTTAATTATCGCCGGCCTGAATGGAGGAAAGCAGTACTAGAATTTGAACATACACCCGTAGTCTCCTGTAATTACTTGCAGGCTTAGAAATGATGATAAACTGACGGAGATTTGGCTACACGTAGCGTTACCTCGCCAAGCCCAGTTATAAACGAGCGAATGAAATTTCGTGGTGCTTTTCTAGTAGGCGTTGAAATTTTCCCTAGCATTTTTGGATTCCTAAACGCTCTAGTGAGAAAGAAACGTGGTGATTAACACGTACTTGTTTTCGAATTTTTTCGTTATTTTATTTGCCTCTCAAATATGAATTTTCTTTTATCTTTTTGCACTCGTGAGGTAACTGTCATTCACCATTAGGTAAAATTTCGATGATCGATATTAATTAATATGTCAAATTTAAGATAATGCAACGGTGTGTAAGGTATCGAGATCAAATAATTCTACGTGTGAATTATTATATTATTTCTTAATTATTACTGAAAGAAATATCGCCAGCTTTACAGCAGAAAATCTTTGAACTCCTACTTATCTTTAGCCAAAAGATCGTCGAATGCAAAGGGTTAATAGAACGTTTGATAATTTGGATTTAGGTTTCCTTTTAGTTACAGTTTTATCTTCACAATAGAATATAATACATTAAAAAATTGTTTTCATGGTTTAGAGATAGCTTGAGTTTGGATTTAAATTAATATTGTATATATTTGATTTATTCAGTAGTACAGTTCTTCTTTATGCATTATTTATCAGAACATACGACTTCATCATTCAAAAGGTTAATTGGTGAAGCCAGTAATGTTAAATTTATATCAAACGAGTCGTTGCTGCATCATAAATCATGTACGCGTGACCTAATCGAATACCTATGCTGTCTGCAACGGTCATAATATGTTACTCCGTACTCATCTCTGTAAATGATTTCATTTATCTACTTTTAACGTTTTATCGAATAGCTTTCCATATCTGCATTAATTTTTGTCAAATATATTTATTCCATCATTTCCTCCTTTCTGCATTTATATTTCAATCGTCGGTCAATTTATATTTGCATTTTATTTATCTGCTAACGAAATTTTAGTCCCTGGTTCACATTTAAAAAATACATTCGAGATTATTAATAAGTTACATATATTATTTAACATGATTTGTAAGTGATAAATGCATGTTAGTGATTATCAATCACTCTGTTTTACTCTTATATTGCCAATATGATTTGTAAATGCAGACACGATTGATCAATAAGTTTAATATGACAACACGAAGTGGCACACGTGTCGTGATTTATTTTCATTAATTTATTTACACGAATAAGTAATTTTCATTTGAAGATATCAAATATTGTGGTAATGTCTATTAATTACGTCCTATGCAATCTTGACAATATTATGTAATATATGTAGGATCGGGTTGGGTGGATTGACTAAAATAGTGTTGTTTTACTTCTTAATGGAATAAAATAAGCTTATACGTATATACGTACGACGGCTATGAAACAAGAGGGATTCGCTATGGGCACGTTCGACTTTCACTTCTTATTCTCATACTGGCACACCCTTAGCCACTTCCAGAAAACTCCTGGAGACTGTTAAAGACTGGAGACCGTAGACTGGAGCTTCCGTGCCATTGCACCCTTATTTAAAGCATTCATTCTGTCCTTTTCCATACCCAGGCTTTCCTTTCCAATCATACCCCTTTCCCACGCAACCTCGGTGGGCCAGGTACTTCAACTACTCTGGCGCATCCCTAAACTTTCGCTCCACTCCACCATAAATATTCTTTGCAGTCAATCTAAGCCCAAATCTTTCATTAAATCTTTCATTCTAAGCCCATACACACTTGACATTCTTTCAGGGCCGTACTTATTCCGATCCCACATACATATAATATATATATAATATTGTTATTGCTAAGTTATATAATATAATATTATATAATATATATAATATTTTTCAGTATTATATAATGTATATAATATTAAATATTGTTATTATTGTTATATATAATATACATAATATTATTAAAGTTATATATATAGTGTGTCCCAGTAATGGTAGTACAACTAGTAAGGAAGTGATTTTACATGTAGAAATGAATCGAAAATAAAGAATAAAATTGTTTCATTCGAAGCTTCGTTAGTGGTCCATATATGGTCCATATATCTTGAAATAAGCCATAAGTGTTCGCGTACTCGGTAAATATTGAAAGTCGATATTCTTGAAAACGAAGCTTCGAGTAAAAAATTTTATTCTTCTTTTCTATTCATTTCTGCATGTAGAATTACCCCTTTACTGGATGTACTATCATTGCTGGGACACCTTGAATTATATATTAACCCTTTGGACTCGAAGATTTCTTCGTTGCGAAGATGCAATTCGAAGCTCTTCTTAGATTTTTATAAGCTCACTGATACTCTTTATGGTAAAGTTAAAAAAAGAAAATCGTGAATTTACGTGTGAAACGGACAAGTAGAATAATTTTATTTCGATGTTCTTAATATAATTATCATCATTCATTACCTAAATTATAGCATTAAAACAAACTGTGACTGAGAGTCACCTCTCGAGTGCAAAGGGTTAAGATTGTACAATTGTGAATACAATATTGTATATGTAAGGATCAAGGTGGAGGGTGGTTTAATTTGAAGTACTAAAGGCGAAGTCGCCACTAGCAAATCTCTGACAAGACTTTATTCTGCGAATATAACTCAACAGCTCGAGTTTCCGTGTTTCGACTATACAACTGACAACTATGGAACTTTAATTGACAACTTTTTCTCTGTGTAACTATCTCTTGTGACTTTCAATAACTCTAGTACTGACTCAACAACAATTCTGTTTTACTCTGTCTTTACTCTGTAATTCTTTAACCATCTGTGACTAACTTAACAACTCGACAACTCGATAACCATTTTAACACTAGATTTACGAAACCCGTCAATTTGGCGGAAGGGTTGCTCCAATTATACAATGGTAACAGATTTAGTTAGCTTATATTAAGACTATTAATTTAATATATAATTGTTTTTAAATTAAACTAATCGCTAAAATAAGAAAGGCACGTGGTTTCCTTTACCTGTCAATTTTACAGGTGTCCTTAGAAATAGGTATACAGATAGCCTCTGTAAACCTAGTGTTAAAAGTAGCACCTTGAATGGCTGACTTATGACAAAAAACATTTTCTATTAATTTCATTAGTAATAAATTATTATCTTACCTTCATTGTCAACTTCTTGGAACATTCGAAAATCTTCGCATAATCCACGGATTATCAAAAGCATTCGATTCACGTAATAATATTTTATGTAATTTAATTTTTACGATTACTGTAAGTACAGCGTGCAATTACTATGTTCTAAAAAATATCTTATATATATACTTACAGTAATCGTAAAAATTGAATTACATAAAATATTATTACGTGATATATAATATATATATACATAAATTATGTATTATTATCATACAGTTGTCGATACGATATTATAGATATATTGAATATTATATATTAATATTATATAATTCTTGACGGAGTATTATATACGTTACATATACATATAGTATAGAAATATATAAATATTAAAAAATAATGAATATATACAAATATACGAATAAATATATAATATATGATATACACAATCTCTGACATATTCTTTTGCTTGGAAATTTCGACCGTATTAAAATATCAAAAAAGGAAGCGAAATTAAAACGTCTGAAACGAGATTGAAATTTAAATCTAGATATAATTAGCGCTAAAATTTCGTTAGTAGTCTGCTTACACCGCCGACTGTGCATTTTGAAGGATTGTGGGCCGCAGTTCTTTCTACCTCCGCGTTCAATCCCACGCTGTTTTGCAATTTAAAAAGTGAATTTCACGATGAACCAGCCCGCTCGCAATTTTTTAAAGCCGTTAAGTACTTCTCTGCTTTAACTCGTTCACTCCTAGAACTAAAGATGCGAAAATAGAAATTTCCATCGAGCAACTTCAACGAATTTACATAATCCAGAAGATATCTGTTGAAAAACGAAGTGAAAGAAGTATTAAATAAAATTTACCGGTCAAACGTTTTCTTTTCATTCAAATTTTATGAACATACAATCGGACATTTTTAATTAAATTTCAATTCGAAATACCATTACCAAAGGCGCAATAATGGAAGCAAGAAAGTCTAATTCGTTGATTAAAGTTTTCCTTCATCGGATATTTTATTCCAATTGTATTACAAACTTGTAGACGAATATTTGTATGTAATTATATTTATATAAATTATTTATATTACAAAATTGGTGACTGTAGTAATATTGGATTTTTTAATGAAAATTTTGTATTATTTATATCCATGTGTCAGATACCTTGAGATCATATTAGTAATTATAGTAATTATTATTTAATTACAATTCTATAATTTATTAGTTAATAGTTAGTAATTATTAGTAGTTAGGAATTATAGGACAGTGTTGCCAAAGAAGTTTTAATAGATAAAGACATTAAAACATCGATTATTCAAATAGAAATTATCTAAATCATGTATATATAATTTACAATTAAAAATAATATATAATTAGGAACATATATACAGTTAAAATTAAAACTGTCAAAGAAAACAAAATGACTCGTTTTAAAATTTTTATTTTTATAGTAACAAAATGTGTGAATCTACTTTTGGCAAAATTATTATGATTTTCATTCAAATAGGAATGTAGTTATATTATGTATTATTTTATTCTGATTTCATTAATTAATTCGTCAGTTGTTCTACTTAGTCATTTCTACTTTATTCGTCAGTTGTTAATAAGAAATTGATACCAATCCCGAACTCAAAAATTTAGCACATAACGTATCTGAGCTCGAAACTTATGCTAACAACAATTTTTACGAAAGGATAATTATGGACAAAAATAATTCCAAATATCAAGCTATGAGTAATAATGATTTTATCTTACTAGTACCACGCATAAATGATGACGCATACGAAGATATGACAGATTACAGTACTACAAGTGCATTGAAATGAACAAAATATTAAAAAGAAATGCTGCACAAATATTTTATGTTTCAGAAAATTCAGAAATTAATGTTAGTGGTGGATGAAATATCAATAACAATATTTAATAATAAAGAAATATAAATATAAAAATTAAACCAATTTTTAAATATTGGTTCACTTATCAAATTAAAATAATTTATTACAAATAAAATTAGAGGAATATGTGTTTACGTATGTAGGTAAATTTTTGAGAAAAATAAATTAAGAATAATTATTTCTATAAAGCTGTTATAAATTATGTAATGTACTTTCTATTATGTACATTTATTTTTCTAGACCAGTGTTTTTCAACGCGAGTCACATCAATTTGTAGGGGTGTAATGACGATTTTGAATATTTTGAGGATAATTAGGAAACGCCATTAATCATTATATTAAAAAGTGTAATAATCTTATGCAGTATGCAATATAAAATCTGTATTCAAATTAAAAACAGGTTTGCCTATATTTCTACTTTTATGTAATATTTATTTGTTACATTTGATACATTTTCAGATCTTAAATGATTATTATGCTAGGAAGAGGGCAACAAAGTTTGCGAAGTGTTGTGATCATTATTAAAAAAACGCATTATACAAAAATGTTTAGAAATTATGCTGTAGGCATTTATATACAAATAATATATATATTAAATATTAATAATTTTTTAATTGGAAATTAATTTTAATTTTTATACTAATTTTATACTAATCAATTAAAATAACCAACAATAATAAGATTGTTACTATTAATTACAGGATTCGAAACATTTGCTCAATTTAAATGTTTCTGACAGTATTACTTACTCGCTTGACAGTATTTACAATATTCCATTTATTTTCTATGTTGCATTTCCCTTATTACATACGTAATAACTTCTAGTTAATTTATAAAATGATAAAAAACAATTGGTTCATTTAATATACTATTATTTCATGTATTATCCTAACACTATATAGAGGAAAATTGAAAATTCGTTGAATGAAATTGCATTGCAATTGACAAAATACCGAAAAAATCTATAAAAACATTTGATTTATACTTTATACTGGATCTCTTTCACTATTCACCTCTTTTACGTGAAAAACATTCACATTTGAAATCCGCTTAATTTCCTTTTGATTTATGACATTGCCAAAAGTGTGGATCTTTCAGTCCGATTATTCCAACAGATTTTCCCTCAGTTAATTCTAATAATCGACATTCTATTGCATTCTGTCACAGCACTGGTAAATAAGTATCGGAAAAATCATATTTCGTAATTAAAAATTATTATTCCAATTATACGTATCGAGAAGGATAGTGTAGAAAGCACACGAAGAATTTGCGTGTTTATATGGAATAAAAGAGTAAGCGTGCTCTTCATTTCGGTGTGCCGGGTCGTTATATGTTGGCAACAGTACCAACGATCTGTAGATCACCAATCTGCCCCGTACTAGAAAGGATTTAAAACGGTTTTCACGTCAGTCGGCAGAAAATTCAATTATTATTTTTCAATCCCGGCAATCTGTTCCCCCCACGCGATCCGCACATGCGAATTCGTGGTCTGTGTGTTCCCAGAGAATATTGACGTCCACGACCGCACATAATTTCAGTCCCAATTTGCAAGCACGTCAAATATTTCGTTCGTCTGATTTCAAAATCGTATTTAATTGATAAATACCCTAGTCTCTGGTCATGTTTTTCCTTTTTATTTTTTTATGGAAGTTAGCCTTTATATACTGTTTTGAGAAGCTTTCTTTCATTTGTTTGCACTGGTGATGTTAGTGGTGGATGAAATTTAATAACAATAAGAACAATTATTTATTTAATTACAAAGATTATCAGACACAAATATTGGGTTAAAATAGAATTATTTTATCACTAGCACATGCTCACACGTCTTCTCACTATTAAAACTCAATTACAACGTATGTCAAATCACTCTCTTTTTTTCTTTCTTCTTTCATAGATTACATTGCATACACAATTCACACAACACCTCAATCATTACACGCATACTCAATTATCATAATAAGCTTAATTCATTAGATATTTCCATCCCATGCATACTTGTTCCACTCATTCCAATATATATAAAAATCTATGTAACTACTCCACAGGTGATACTTTACATCGTTCGGATTATTTAAATATTTATTGTTATTGGATTTATGAATTATTCTCGCTTAAAACGTCATGAGCTCTTTACATTTCAATAGTACATTTACTAGTGTATTTTAGACATTGTTATTTAGGATGAAATATGATTTAATCTATTAATGAACAATATGGAATATTTTTTTTATATAGCATAGCTAAAAATTCGAATTAATACACGTTGGCAAGTGAAACCATTTAAATCTTTTTTTGTACGTTTATTAATGTTCCTTTTATGATTATGTAATTTAATCAGACAACTAGGAGAATAGAATATAACAGCAAGGTACAGAATGCAGTAAAACCCAAGAAAAATAAAATACTATCATTAAATAACAGTATCTTGCAATTAGTATTACAACTGAATATTATTATTGAAATGTACTATTACTTTATATTTATTATTATTTCTTTATATTATATTAAATATAAGTATGTTATTTATTTATTTTATTATAGTAAAAAGAAATAAAATTTATATATTGTGGGGATGAGGAATGAGTGTGACAGTAAAATCAGTAAAAGTTAAAAACGAATTGTTTCACGTTATACCAAAATGTTATATACTTAAGGATTATTTTAATATAATTTTATTACAACTGTTTTATACAGAACTTCGAGTATGAAGTAGATATTTCATAAAATAATTAAAATAATATGGATAAACAAATAAAATTATGGAACTCGAACGTGATGGGAATACAGATTTTGAATATTTACATTTAAAATCTGTTTCCTTCTTTATCGAGGAATATCATTTATCCTCGAATGTTGTTTTAAACTAAAAAACGAATGAACTTTAGTTTCGATAAATACGATCATCCGTGCAAACAAATAAGTTACAGGAGTTCGAAAATATTTTGTTTACCTTTTCAGTATTTATGTATGCTTCTCCCTCCTTCTCTCATTTCCTTCCTTTGTCTCTTGTGTTTTATTATTTACCGGTTTGGCGAGCACAGGGAGAATAAAATTCAATGTGACACGTTGACTTTCTCACGTGTCACGTGTACACGAACCGGTAAATAAATTCAATTTATATAACAGTAATTAAACTTTCGCTCGATTTTCCACGGTCAGATCACCTAGCTGAAACATTATCCTCGTGTTTTCGCGCTATTTTTGTACGAATGGACATAAAAACTGTTAAACAGACGATCCAAAATTTTGTTATTTCCCGATAAAAGGTGATGGTAAATGAAGGTGATTTATTTTAAATTAAAAAATTAGTAAATATACTCGTCGCTTCTGAAGAAAATTTTTTCGTTATTGAGATAATTAATTTTTATTAATTTTCTATTTTTGAGGACAAAGTGTAAATAATTTAATTAGAAAGATCTATATTACTCGTTTGCTTGATTTATTAACTCATAACACCCATGTTTACATACACTTATAAAAATTAAGAAGCAAAGTAATCATTTTTGAAGTTTTATATATTTTTCATTTCCTGAATATAATCTGTAATGAATATATGTATAAAATACGTATTAAAATTATAAATGAGGTTGAAGTATAATACTTTGTATATAAATAAACATTTATTAATAAATAAAATATATATTATATATATTTTGTATGCAAAATAGAGTTCATTTTTAATTTCAATCTACATATCTCAAATGATAAAGAACATCCATAAATTTAGCCAACCTTCGGACTTTCCATTCTCATTATTACACACATATATTTATGCTACTCTCATAGTAATTAATAATATTCTAATACTCTTAATATTTGGAATTCAGAGCAAGGACGACTTAATTATTTCATACTTTGAATTTTCTGATTATGATGAACAAAAAATTTGATTCTATATGTATATACTACCCCTGACAAGAAGTTTTCGGCCAAAAATAATAACACGAAATTATTTAAAGTTGCTGCAATTTGTTAAATACAAAATACTATAATATAAGCACCAAACCCATGAGAATATAAAATTGGTCTGATACGAAGTAAAAAGGAAATAAATAATTTAAACTTCTGTCTATTACCAAGAAGAAAATAATGAAGAAATAAGTATCACTGCGAAAAATTTTTGTTACAGGTAGCATTTGACAAAATATAAATTACTTCTTTCGAAGAAATAACAATATGATTCCTTTTCTATTCTAACTTCAAAAAATATGACTACTATTGACTACTACATGTATATACTACCCCTGGCACAAAGTTTTCTGCCAAAAATAATAACAGGAGGTTATTTAAAATTACTGCAATTTGTTAAATGTAAAATACTACAATGTAAGCATGAAACTCATGAGAATATAAAATTGGTCTGGTATGAAGTACTATAAAGAAAATAAATAATTTAAGCTTCATGTCTATTATCAAGAGGAAAATAACGAAGGAATAATTATCATTGCGAAAACTTCTTGTCACAGGTAGCATTTGATAAAATTTAAATTACTTCTTACGAAGAAATAAGAATTTAATTCCGTTTCTATTCCATGTTCAAGAATTATGGCTACTATCTATAGAAATATGAAATACTGTGTCGCATCTATTGAATTTATATTACTATTTTTCTATTTCGTTTTTATTTTTATTTTTTTTTCTTTTCCCTTTTTTTTTCCATCGGGGTTAGTATCGAGAATGGCTGTGTTTCGTATGTCCGTATAGACAGGTCGGAGATTTTGTCAGAGATAGGTTGAGGGAGTCTGGACCATTAAGCTGCAGGTGGCGCGCAATAGTCTGTGGGTTTATGATGCGGCAATTCCTATTGAAGCTCCTAGCAAAGCTTTGGACCTGTAGTAAGTTGACGAAAGAAGACACGATATTTCCTGAAAACACTAACCTTGGTCAATCTTTCAAAACCATTAAATACTGGCTACCATTTGATTTCGAAAAATTATGAGTATTCAGCGATTGCATTATATCCTAATCTGAATAGTTAAAGATTTTTAGAATTTACTATGATCTACATCGAATATTTGTGATATGAAAATTGTATTTGTGGAAAACTATTTACAAGAATTATCATAAAAATATTTTGAATTTTGATTGACGAAGATGTGTGAACTGTGATGTAATATTCTAGAGAATATGGATAATTTTGTCTGTATTTTTGTCATTTGTTTTCTTTATTTTAATATTGTATTTGTGGAAAACTGGAATTATAAGAACTGCCATAAAAATATTTCGAATTTTGATTGACGAAGATGTGTGAACTATAATGTAATATTCTAGAGAATATGGATAATTTTGTCTCTATTTTTGTCATTCGTTTTCTTTATTTTTAACAATAATAAATTATTCTCTATTATTTTAATTTTATATGTCAACTGTTTTTTTAAGTAGAATAAGCATATTTTGCAAGTTAAATTAAAATATTTAGTACATTTTACTGATTGCAAAGCAAGTATGAATAATTGAAAAAGTTATAATTTATAATATCAGTTAAATGAACATAGAAGTAACAATTGTGTATTATTTTGCAAATAATATGGCAAAGGAAATATTTATTTAATTTCTTTTTCTCTTCTTCATATATTTTATAGACATTGAAATTTGTGCAAATTATACTCACTCATGATATCAGTCAATTTTATTTAAATGTAGTTTTATTTCAGACCGTAATTGAAACTTTTGCTTCTGTTATTGGACTCACTGTTATTTAACACACTGGTGTTGAACAGTTAATGAAGGTAGATAATAAAGAGAATTCTGTTGATATTGTTAGTACGTACATGCGTGATTAAACTCTGTAGAGGGATTAATGACATGCTGCAGGATACAAAGTTTATCAATAACCTGATATGTCGAAGGACAGCAACTAATATGTAATTAAATATCTTGCATGGAGGAAGTCGTATACGCTAGTGTGTACATACAAAATTATAAAATTATATCTTTTTATTTAATTATTATCTATCACCTCTCAAGATACACATATTCCCACTTTTTAATTTCCTAAAAATGTCATCAACACGTGAAAGGAAATTAAAAATATAAAGTAACAAGGAAAAGTAATTTTGCTTAATAATATTTTATCTCGATGGATATATCTTTTAACCCTCTGCACTCGACGATTTTTTCGTCACAGGAAAATAGTAATTCGAAGACTTTCTGCCATAAAGTCGACGAAATTTCTAAAACGGTAAATAAGGAATCGTATGAAAATTAAGATTTGGAATTATTTGACTTCGATATTCCACGCATCGTTGGGTAATTGTAAATTTGATATATTAATTAACATCCATCTTTAGAATCTGATTAAATGGCGACTGAGAGGCACACAATAAAAGCAAACAATAGAAATAGAAATTTAAATTTAAATTAGTATAAAAATTATTCTTAATATTTTTTAAATATTTGTAACACAAATTAGATATTGTTACATCGAATGTCTAATATTTGCAGAGATCTAATATTTTTAATATAAATCACGCCATTTCTGGCTGAGATATATATCGATTTGGGAATTCATTAATTATGAAAATAATCGTGGAAGAATGTTATAAATTGAAAGACAATGTAGTGAGAGGCAATGTTAAATAACATTCTAGTAATAGGTATTAAATAGTTAAAAGCTTTTCCATTTTTAGGAGAGCACGAATGGAAGAGATGCATCTCTCTCGTAAGTGCGAGTTTAAGTACAACCTGAACATTTCTACATCGATCGTTCTAAATAACTCGTGGAGAGAATTTATTTCCCTTTGAGTTTGCTCTTGAGTCCCTTCTTCCTTTGCTCTTGTTTTGCACTTTTAAAAAGAACTGCGGAAGAGTTGTGTCATTAGATGCAGTTTTTTCGGAGAGGCAACTGCTGAAAATTGGAGAAAATTAAAATAGTAACGACTAGAAGTTTGTAATATTGATTTTAGAGATTGAGAAAAATGAATCGTATTAAAAATAACACATTTTCTCGAATATTTCGAATTTTCGTGCAGTGTACAAAATAATTGATAACTTTTAATATTATATTTCTGACAATTAGGAAATGAATTACTAATTTAATAAATAATTAAATATTGTAGTATATTTGGTAGTTATTAAATTGAAGCCATTTGTTAATAATTCGATTAAGTCTTCAGAAACTTATTTATTTTGATTCTCTATTTCGGATTTTTCTTTTACTGTTTAGAATATTCTGGTATCCTATTTTTACTAAACTATGAAACAACGTGAAATTTTATCTATTATAAATTATATAACGATATAAGATTAACGTAACTGTAGAAATATAACTAAATACAAAAACCGTAAAAGTTTTGACTAAATATAGAAATTTTCTATAAATATAGAAATTTTATCACATATATATGTTTTTATATGTGTATACATAATATAAATATAAATACAGTACTTAATAATATTATAATATTAATATGAAAATATGATATAGAATATTGGAATTTGTAATACGTACATGATTAATATACATCTAAAAAAATTAAGTATATACAAAAATTCGTCAACCATTATTTTATTTCCTAATTTTTGTCGCTGTCTATACATGCACCTTTAATATTTCACAAATTTCGTATTTATTACTTTATATGTTCCCAATTTTCTGCATACCTGTTACTTACTATAAATGCAATATTATGTAATCTAAGTCACATTTCATTCGTCAAAAGTTTGCAGATATAGACATCCCGATACTTTCTCAGACGACTGTAGATGGCAGTTCGCAACCAGTTCGATACCTTTTCACAAATATAGTATTTAATAATATAATATTAATATAACAATATAACATCGAACGTTAGAATTTATAATACTTATATAATTAATATACGCCTAAAAAGATAAAGAATATACAAAACTTCGCCAATTATTATTTTGTATCATAATTTTGTCACTGTCTGTACATCCACCTTTAATATCCCACAAATTTCGTATTTATTATACGTTCCCAATTTTCTGCATACCTGTTACTTACCGTAAATGCAGCATTGTTTTCGAGATCTACTGGAAATCTAAGTCACATTTCATTCGTCAAAAGTTTGTAGATACAGGCGTCCCGGTACTTTCGCAGGCGACTGTAAATGACAGTTCGCAACCAGTTCAATACCTTTTTCCTCGCTGAAGTAAATTCCGGCTAACTCGCTGTATTCTACAGACAAATATCGGCGCTACGCGCCTTTACGAAGTAACATTCCGGTTCCAAATTCCATTACCGCGAATTTGAATAATTATATGTGCGCAAATACTGCGTTACCGTGTACCACGCGGTAGCTGAATTGCTAACACATACCCGGTCCTAACGAACTCCGCGGTTCTACGAGTCCTTAAGACAACAAAGCGCCCTCTGGGTCGCCTGACAATGCGCCGATTCGTCCAGAATTCTGGAAAAACAAAACCGTGTCGAATCGATCCGAGAGCATTCCGCGTGTATTCCAAGGGAATTTCGTTTTTCGTCTTTTCCTCGGCTAGTCGCGAATCGCCCCTTCGGTTTCATAGGAACTAGTGCAACTGTGGAAATTTCGATTTTACTCTTTAGGATTATGGGATATAGTTATATTTCAAGCTCTAGCCGGTTTGTTCTTGCCGAACAAAAAGATCGAATTGATACGAATCGAAATAGGATCGTGTAAGGTTGAACGAGTTTCGATACTATAGTGGACGTGTAACGTGATAATATTTGTTTTCAACGAAATGGGATATTATTTCGTGGGAACGTGATTTGTGTGATTGATTAAAGGGATTGGAATTGGGGTTGTTGGTAGTTATTTCTTGTCGCGATGGCGGGAAATGTTTGTGCTTATCAATTGTTCCATTATTACTTTGATTAAGTGAATAATACGTTATTCAATTTGTTGTACCTGTATGTAAACTATCAATTAAATTGCTAGCATCTTTCAGTGCTTCAAATTGTCAGTCTTTTGAAAATATTTTTAATTTTTAGAATCAACGTTTGAAAATAAATCAATTTATTTGATATTAAAATTTTTACTAGGTTTAAGTGTATTAGTGACAATTAATTTATTATTTATCATTTGTTATTGTTATATTTAAGACAAATAATATTTCACTATTATAATATTAATATCTTTTGATAGTTCTAATAACTACATTTACAAAACAATTTGTTTCATTATTTATTTTGACAGTTATTATATGATTATATCAATGCATTAATAATAATAAATAAATAACTTTCTCAGAAGTTTAATAATAATATTTACAAAACAATTTATTCCATTGTTAATTATTCTTTTATCTTCAGTAATACTTTTATAATTTATGAATAATATCATTTTGTAATTCTTTTAAGAGTATCCATGAAACATTGTATTATGTTATTTGTTATTTTTCTATATTCAGAACTGACTCCGCTTTATAGCTGAGATAATTAATGGAAAAAAGGCACACAATTAAAAATATCGATTTAAACGTTTCATTACAACTATTACATAACAGAAAAGGAATGAAATTAGTACCAATTTTTTTCTTTATGGGTACAGTAATATATTCTTCATATGCTTCAAGAACAGGTATCGCGACTTGAAAATGATGTACTACCTTTTCATAATTTTCAAAATATTTATATTGCTTTTTCATCAGTGTTCTCAATTGCATTAATAATTTTACAATAATTTTGATAAAAGTATTCCAATATAATATTAATATTCTAATATTTGCAATAATAAATACTTCCTTTGAATTATAGCAAAAATATTTACGAAATAATTTATTACATTATTTATTATTCTTATATTATCATAATATTTTAATTTACTTATTACAATATAACTCTATTACCATAACATTTCAACAAAATTGTTCTAAATATTGAAATTACCTGCGTTAAAAATTTATTCAATTTTACGTGGTTTCCAAACTTTATCGCTTCAACGTCCATTGCATAAACGTTTCAACTTTCGTTTGATACGGAAGAACTGATCTTCAGAAATTCGAGTAACAAAGAATCGATGGCATAGTTTGCTACAGCGAGAGGAAAACAAAAAGGAGGCAGCACGGAATAAGATCGTGCCATAAAATAAAAGAAACAACGGTGACATTTCAAACGTGACTCTACTTTCATCGATACAAACAATACGTAAGAACAGCTCAGGTGTGGGTTTATCAGGAATCAGGATATAATACTGTTCTCAGACGTGCAACTTTCCGCGTCGACGTGTTTCCACCGTGCATCTCTCCGTCCTTTGCCGCATCCTAAAACGAAGAAGTGAACGAAACCGAGACACATCTTCGGGTAAAGAGGCCTGAAACGCCGAGAAGAAACGGGCAGAAAAATAAAAGCCAACGGTAATAGCAAAAAAAAAAAAAAAGGAAGGAAAAGGAAAAATAGAAGAAATATCACGACGTGGTGGTAAAGAATTTTACGTAAGACCAATTTCGTTAGCCAGATGTATCTAGGAATTCCACGCCCCTGTCTTTTTCTTCTCGAAAAACAGCTACAAACGACGGTGGCTGTGGAACGACCTCAAAGCGAACGATAAAACGGAAACGCGAGCGAAGGCGCCACAAGGAGGAGTCCATTGGTGCGGATTACGCTCGTTCCAGGTAGTAATTCGACAAGTCCGGGTTCCTCGAGCCAGTCAAAGGCTCCTTCTCCCCTTGCAAGTTATCCTCGCGACGCAAACGATTCGCCATTGGGTTGCCTGCTTTTCTTATCGAGATATCCTCTGGACATGTTCCATCGGTTCGCTCCCATACGTACGTCTTTGCCCTCTTTATCGATGCAGAAAATCAAAAGAGCTTCGGTTCCAGTGCGAATCTAGCCGTGGTAAAATGGCTGACAGTATGTAGGGGCGTAATAATCGAATCTCAAGGAATCAGATCGCTTACAGAAATAGAGACGGCCGCGGAACGTCCTGATCGCGTAGATGGCGCGTCGATCGGTTGCGCGCGCCGATACCAAGATGGAGTCCAGTTTGGCTCGCCGTTTTCGTCACTTCGCCGCAGAGACGAAAGAAAACAGAATTAGGAACAAATAACGAGACTCTTTTCTCACTCTGTCGTGAAAGGGATCGCGGATAGAATCCAGCGATAGCTGAGATTTTTAATTCCGAGTATGGATATTCTGAGTGTCGAGGAGACAAAAGATATGAATGAAGGGGAAGAAGTGGGAAAGAGAAGTGCGAAGGAAGCCTTGAGAGTAGGAATGTGTGGTGGAATATGATAAATTTTATTATCTTCGAGGATTATTATTTTGTTATTGCGTTTGGAAATTGGGTGAACGTTCAATTGGGTCAGATGAATTTTAATCATTTACAGATGGATCATGGAAATGTATAAGATGATCCATATAACTTGTACTACTTTGATAGAATACTAATTACTAAATTTATACCGACAAGAAATCATATTCTAAGAAAACAAAATGAAAAATTAATTTATTTTATAATAGGTAAATATTTTAATTCCACGAAGATTTGAACTGAATTGTTAGTTTACAGTAAAATTTATATTAATAGAGAATTTAATTGACACGATACGTATTTACTTTGACAAGCATTCTTGAATATATATTATAAATAATAGTAATATTTTAAATTGACAATTGGAAAGATATGGATACTTGTAAGAATCACATCATGAGTCAAGAGAGGCTCTTTAATTTTTAAATAATTTTCCAATGGAAATTTGTAATAAGGTAATACAGTGAAACATTTATTGTTTTCCACCCTAATTATAGTTGTATAAAAACACACATTTCATTATTTATAATTAATTGTTCATATCGTGTTGGTCATAAATTTCTTCCACACGAAATCTTATTATTTTCTAAAGGTTAATAAAATATTTTTCTATCTTACTTCTTTCCTGCAATTATTGCAAACGTTGATCACTTTTTGACAGTGGAAACGATCCAGTATTCTCACTGTTATCTATATTTGAACACTCGCGAATTTTACAATATATACACTGCGTAATATATTACTTTCAATGTCTTCTTTCTCGAAAGAGCACAAAAGCGAGTAATATTACTATCTTTTTTCCCTTTTGTATACTGTTTAAATTTGTACAATCGTCAATTTTACAAAATACATCGATGTTCAATATTTTACCTTCGATATAGTGTTTCAAAAGACATAAAAGTAAACTAATATTACAATTCCTTTTGCGTTATCTAAATTTGTACAATCTGCAATTTGATGGAGTTTATAGCTCTGCAACGTATTATCTCCAATATCAGATTCCAAACGGACACAAAAATTACTGTTATTTTTATATTTCTCACGTGGTAGAGTAGAACGCTAATTATGCGAATTTTGTTTACACGAATGATGAATTATTTGACTGTAGAGATAATCACGTATGTATGTACAAACTTAAATTGAAAAATTAAAATTAATCGCAAATTAAAATATTTAGCTTGTAATATACCTGATTTTAACGATTATTATTGTAGTCATATATGGACATAAATGAAGATAATCCAGAATATGAAATTTTAAGTGATAATGATATTATTTCATCAATAATAAGACAAATGTGGTTGACAGAATAAAGTACTATTTCGATTGCGAAACTGAAAATGTTTTGCGTATTGCATTACAATTGGTAGAGTATCAGAAACGAGTAAATACTGTATAAGGATACATGTCAAAGGAAATTGACAAATTTGCAGTATATAGAAATATGTCATTTATTTTCTAATATTTCTATTTTTATTTCTCTCATTCGATTAACTTTATTTATATTAAAATTATTTGTACCCGAACTGCTCTAGTCGATTTATGACATAATTCAAAATTCTCTTCTTCTGAATAGATTCGTCCTCTGATTAACAACAAAATTGCCAAGAAAATTATGATTTTTTGGAAATATGAATTGTTTTCAGCAAAGTGGAGGTCGATTTATGTCCGAATAGGTATATAATTATGTATACTTGGAGGAACTAACTCCATTTTAAATATTAATAAAAGATATCCTTTCTTTAAGAAATGTTGCAATATTATTATTTATTGTAAGTAAATAATTTTTGTTTATCTTCATTGTTATTAAAAATTATTACTTAACCATTTATTATTTAACATACTTAACTACTTACGTACCTGTTACGTACACTTTTCTATTTTCATCATTTTCATTACTGTAATTATCATTATTTATGTATAATATATTTAGACACGCTCTACAAGTCGACAATCTTGGTATTAATTCAGATAATTACTTGACAAATTACTCTGTCAGTTTAAAACCATCTAGTTATAAGTAAAATGGTCCTCAAATCCTACAATTTCGATAATAAATTATAATAGCAATAGAAGACACGTACAGCCATCTTCAAATCAGAAAGTTCAGGTGAGAAATGAAATACGTGCATTTTTGGTACAAAATAGTTCTCATGTTTGAGAGGCGTTAGTCTACCCTAAGTAATTAACCCTTTGCACTCGAGAGGTGCCTCTCAGTCACCGTTTAATCAGATTCTAAAGATCGTTCTTAATTAATATCACGAATTTAAAATTTCCCAACGACGCGTGGAATATCTAGGTAAAATAATTCTACGTCTTCCAATTAATTTGCATTTCTTATATACTGTTTTGAAAATATCGTCGACATTATGGCAGAAATTCTTCGAATTACTATTTTCCTGTAACGAAAAAATCGCCGAGTGCAAAGTGTTAACATTGGACTCGTACTTGAAGGCGTTTGCAAACGGACAGTTGTGTGTCGTCGATGAGACTGAATTACGTTAGGTGCTACCAGATGATCGTGATCAGAGCTAGAAAGGTAGTTCGTTTAAGATTTATATGTTCACACGAAAGCTGCTCTTTCAGCTTTGTAGATGTGGCTTTCGAAGCAGAAGCTCCGACGATGCAAGTTAGAAATCCGACGACCGGGTGGTTACGGATCCGTTATCGATACTCGAAGTTCGGTAAATCTCGAGTATTCATTATACAACAGAATCGCGATAATGAGAGTAACGTTGGAACATGCATAGAAGCTTGAAATAGATTCCTGATGCTCGATAAACAGACGAGGTTTTCCGAATGAAATTAAATGACACTGTCAACTTGATTGGTATTTGCATATTCATGAAGCTCGAAGGACGTCGAGCGATCGTCTTTCCACAAAATAATTCGCTCTGTCGAATATACTTATGTGACTATTCATTTTCGACTGATGACAGTTAATGGTAACATACGTTAATTTTTCATTAATCATATTCCTGTTATTTGTCGTTTATTGTTATTTACTAGGAAGCTTCTAAATAATTTTTAATAACAATGAAGGTAAGCAAAAATTATTTACTTATAATGGATAATATTGGGTTGGCAAGAAAGTACTTTCGGTTTCTTAGTGTGAAATGAAACTGAATTTTTTCTATATAGTAAATAAAATTTTAATCGGTCAAATATCTTCCATTCTATTCGATGACCTTTTGCCATCTTTCTGGTAACTTCATGCTCCCACGCTCATAGAATTTCTGGTCCTTATCTGCAAAAAACTTAACCAAGTGCGTAAATCTCAGAAGGTCGACCAGAACGTTGTGGGTACCTTTCAGTGAAAAATCTTCAGAACGAAATTTTTGAAACTATTTCTGACTCGTGCGTTCTGTTAAACAATCAACACCATAAACTTCTCATATCTCTTTGTGAGCCTCAGCAGCATTCTTGCCTTTATGAAAATAAAAAAGTGAAATCTGTCGATAATGCTTATTTTTGCACTTCATGTTAAGACTGATCGTGAACTGACAGTTATAAACGAAATTACACGGAATTTCACGAAATAGCAACCTAAAGGTATCGACTACCACATCTCAAAAGAAAAAAATTCTAACATTGACAAAAGAATAACTAAACAAGCATAACATTATTTACTGATGCAAACCGAAATTACTTTCTTGCCAACCGAATAATATTGCAACATTTCTTAAAGAAAGAATATTTTTTATTAATATTTGAAATGGAGTTGGTTCCTTCAATTTTCTTAGAATCAACATGTTTGAGAATTTGAAATTGTAATATAATATTAGAATTGAATAATAATTTATTCCTGCAAGTGTAATAGCATGTTTTAATATAAACTAATAGTTGATATTGATTGCAGAATTAAATAGCTGAAGCCCTTTAATAGCACTCTTCGATACGAATTTTAAACCATTCATAGCTTTTCTCTATAATTGTCTGTGATATTCAAATTTGACTGGCATTTCAACCAAACTATTACAAAACTGAAGTACCCTCGTGTGAACAATATCCTCCATAAAGTAAAGTGAATTCCAGACCAATTTCATAATATTAATTTGCTATATGTATGAATATGTTGGTCGTTTGTAAACCGATGTCATGTAATACGCAAAATATCTTGTGTATAGTGAATCAGGAAGTGGAAATCCATTTTCAAATTCATTTCAGTGTCCAAATTGCTTTCGTAACAGTTATTTAAAATATTCTCACAGACACAAAACAAGAATAAAAATTGGACATTTTGTAGTAAATAAATTAATATTATTTTTTATTATAATGTAATAAAAAATAATGAAAATGTTATATCATTGCAGATAAATATATCATTGGATTTAATAAATAATATACATTTAATATACTTTAAATATGTTTTGCAATAAAATATTTTAACTCGCACAGAAGCTCGACTTTTCTTTGTTTGATTACACTGACCAACGCAAATTTTAATTTTATTATCCATTGTATAATTCTTGTAGATTTTGCTTTCCTGAAAACAATTTTGTAATCGAAATTATTCTATCACTCTGTTTCCAAAATTGTGGCTTTGCCTGAAAAGGCACGATTTTTGGCAAAAATGATGTATTACATAACAAGTATGAACGTTAGCAGGTTCATTCCTGTCTTAAAAGTTAGGTGAGAGTATTCTAGTATTTATTAGTATTTATAATTATATTTCCTTGTGTTCCTAAATAATTATAATTGGACATAGAAGTTAAAAAATAAGATACCGAGCGTACTCTCTACGCACTATTCTTGCAATTTTCAAGAAGTTCTTTATCTGACACGAATTTTCTACACGGTATCGCATTCTGCTAGCTTGCTTGGGGAAAAAGCCGTGGAACATAATTGTTGAAATAGTTTTCATATCGGTTAAATCGAGAAAATATTCGTCGATAACGTGCATACAGAAATTTACCGCCACGTAGCCATTGCGCGCTTCTGTGGCCTCGACAGTGCATTAGCTACGCGTAATCCTAGTACCAAGTGCAATGGAACTAACATATGAGCCGTTCACTGCATAAATTGATTAACTCCATAAAACAAAAAGTGGAGAAATGCAATGAAATAATGTATATTGTTTTTTAAAATTCCATTTATAATTTAAATCGAAATAAATATCGTAGAATGCATAAATACAAATGTTACTTTCATCTAACGGTATATAAAATTTATAAGAAAAAATAGCCAAAAGGTGATCGTTGGTAATATTACCATTTTTATGTTACTGGAAGAGTTAATCGATTTGGCAAGTGAAAAAGTAATAAATTTAAATTTTACTAAATTTGACTTAAATTCTGATAAGACGGCACTGAAAAATTCACCGTTATCATTCATGGCTTGCTAGTGCATTTGAGTTGCATTATTGCAACGATTTACATTAGAGTACGGAGTTAACCAAAGTGACCTCTGAAATAAATTATTTATTATTCAGTGGCCAAAAAATTTTTGTCGTTTAATGGTGTTGATCTTAATTATTAGGGAAAGTTATTATAAATATAAAAAGTTTTGTCTGTACCAAGTGCTTGACACTTAAATTTAAGATTTCTCAAAAAGTGGAGTTAATCGATTTGTGCAGTAAACGGCTCAAATAGTCCTTCTAGTCGAACCTCTTGCACACCCCATTCATGACTAGCCATAGAATGTCCTTACACGTCATCACTTTCGTTCTTCACTTTCGTTTTCTTTTTTTTTTCTTTTATCATACTTTTCCAGAACCAAGTTAATTATTGTACTAGGATGAGAGCACCTAATCCTTGAAGTGTTAACGTGAAACATGACACAAAAAAGGTTAAGAAATACTGATGTAAATTGTCAAAATCTATTGTTGTTGAAACACTATACTGCCATTTCATGGGTGTAGAGTAACGTTGGTTTATAATTCGTACCCAGAGGGCTACAGTTGAAAATTGGAACTTTAGCTTTAGGCTGTGTGGTCATCACATACTGGGACACAACTTTTAACCATCACTTTCACCCTCTACCATTGTTAGTTATGCTTCTGGCACACTATGTCCACTTTCGATGTGTAATTGAGCGTTGCATATCCCTAGACCTATCTAATTTTCATAAAATTTACGACTAATGTAACGTTTTAGCTACGTAAAACGTTGCAGAATTTTGACTTTTCGAGCATCACAAACAAGAAGTTTCGATTATACTAAATAGATATTAAAATAGAACTTGTCCCTTAAATAAATACATTTCCAATGAATATTGTATCATCTCGAATGATATAAAATAAATTAAAAAATGTGGTTGAATATATTATATTTTTTCTCATGCAAAATTTTCATTGTAGAATGTATATTATGGTTGTCATTATAGTTTTTTCAAGAAGACCTTCTGCATGTTGTTTCTAATATTTTAGATTATTATTGGTGGCGACAAAAACACGTGCCTTGTCAAAAACAACATTTAATAGCAAAACGAAAATACATATTGGAAATAGAGAAATTAAAATTCAAGTATAGTGTACTTAACTTTATGCATGAGGTATACAAAAAGCTTTAGATAGGAAAATGAACATGTATATTGTAACTTATATAATATTCCATGGTTCTAGCCTTTCTTCGCGTAATGTGTGTGTAATTTTCGCTATAATCATTTTATGAAGAAAATCAATTTCGATTTTTGCAGTCTGCAAATGTTATATAATATCTTATAACCTCTGTTATCCTAAAACATTTATTATAATGTTGTAAATCAACTTACTGAGAAAGTACATTTATCTGTACACATATATATTTATCTATACATTTATCTATATATATATTTTAATATAATTTATATATATAAGGGAATCCATCACTTAATAATTTTAATTTTAATTTTCACGTTAACTTATTATATAAAATATCAACGTGGTACCAACACTAGTAACGTCATCTGTGCATTACAATTTTTCACCACTCTATTGAAATCGAATATCACTCACCAACCTTGAGATAACAATACCTTCAAAATTCAAAATAATTGCAACAAATTTGAAATAAATATCATCTTCGTGGAAAAAATCCATACCAGTACACGTTTCTGGTGTATCTGTGCTCCAATACCTATGCACACTCTAAGTTAAGAGTTTCATAACAATGGTATCAGATTGGAGGCAGCTCTGCGATCCATCTTTCGATCAATGGATGGCCCAGGTCTAGACTTCGATATTTCACCATATTCATCCATCTAAAATACACTCTTTTGTGAAAGTATGCATGAATGTGATTGTTTCTTGGTTTAAGTTGGAGAGACTTCTGAATAGAGGTGTGTTGGCCACCAGATGGCTGAAACTTGGGAAAGTAAGGGATGTGTTCTGTAGATGCATCGATCATTCGAGTAACCGTTAGAGATTGATCAAGTATGATGTATGTCATCGTCATTCTCGATGTTTGACAGACGTGACCTCAGTGAACTCTGAAGATTGTTAAAAGAATATAGCGCTTATTTAAAAAAATTAAATTGACCTTGAAAACTCCTATATCGTTTCACATACAAAAAAGGTGTCTACACCATATCATGTCCGTCTTCGTACTAAACTATTTTTGCAAAAACGATTTTTTAATATCTTCAGTCCATTTTCAAATATTCCAGAAAGTTTAATTAATAACCATGTACGTATAATACATACATTAACACTAGAATTACTAGTTCAGTCAAAATAACTAGTCTCGGAATTTTTCCTTTTGAAATTTTAAAAAATATGTAACTAAAAAAATTCTAAAAAAATTAATGTCAACTTATATTGAGATACAACTATAATTAATATATTTATTTATCTTCATCATACTACTAAAATTACTATACCTATATTTAATTACTATATTTAATTACTCATTAAAGATCAGTTATTTTAGCGTTAATTGTATATATGTATATTAATTACTTACTATAACTTATATATTTTCTGTATTTTCTTTTTCAATAGTTCGAAATTCTTATAGTATCAAAAGTAGGTTTCAAATTTTTAGAATTTTCCTAACAGACTGTTTCGATTAGATTTCCAAATTTTTATCGGTAGTTTAGTATCACAGAAAATCAATTTTATTAGCCATTAAGGTATAAGTTTAACATTGGTATGACTGTAGTTTCTGTTAAAGACAACAATTTGTATAGCGTGACACGTGTTACTATTAAAAAATAGTTAAGCATTTTATCGGTATTGCAGTTATTTTTATTCAGAGATCGGCTGACTCATATTGATTAATATTCATTGTTCTGATACGTGGAACGATATAATCCCACTCTTTCTAAATAAAGGGAAATTGTAGATTGTTCCGTAATCAACCGGTGTGGAGGGCAATTGTACGTGCCGTTAGTTACTGCCGACATAAACTATTTACCCTTAGATAACACCCTAGAAATTTCATCGCCACGGTCAACGATGACCGTGAGATTCAGAACCTATTAGGCGCTTCGGCCTAATGAAGAGGGTTCCATCAGGATAGTGGAGAAAACCCTTAATAGATCTCTTAAAGCTCGAAAATAGATGTGCTATTTTATGTTTTATTCTAATTATATATAATCACATATCGTGAATTTTATACAAAAATAGCTCTGCAATGTTATGCATCGGTGTATACAAATTATTAATGAAAAATAATTTTATACCATTTTTCTATTTTTCGTATGTGTTATTTAAAGTTACATACATTCAGACAATTATTAAATTTTCATAATAATTAGCATAATTTGGTTTAAATTTAAATTTATAGAATTTCCGAATGTTAATGTAACAAAAATTCGTTGTTTTCTTCTACTGTTTTCAAATACTTGAACAATAATTAATTTTAAATGAAGATTTTTTATACTGCTCAAATATTTAATAGAAATATTGAATATATTGTGGATAGAATGGACAAGAATATCTTTCGCTATTATTAACGAGAAATACAAATTATTATATTTAAGTATAATAAACTCAAAAATAGTATACTATAATCTACTATAAATCGTTTTATTCCTTCTAGAACTCTTATCTTTCTCTTTTCTTTCCCCTCTCTTCTCTCTCCTCACTCTTTCTTTTCTCTTCTCATTCTCTCTCCCCTCTCTTTCTCTGTCTTTCTCACTCCTTTTCACGATTATATTACGGTGTTCACTCTTCGATAATGATATGAGGACTGTTTTACACTGGCACATTTTTCTAAACATTTTTCTAAACATCATTTCCAATACACGGCACTCGCACATATTATATTTACATCATAGATTGCACAATTATAAACAAAGGGGTCTCACTCATTCAACCGCACTCACGCACATATATGTATAATAAAATATAATAAAATAAATATATCGAAATTATACAGTTATCTGAATATTAATGTGAGTAACTATTAAATAAAATGTTCAGTTTGACTTTCTTTGTTTTCGTTTTTCTTCTCATTTTTGAATTTTGATTGATTTTCAAATGGTGTACTTAAATCGGATCTGATAAATTATTCCGGGTTTGTGACAAATATAATTTTTATTGGATCTTCTGATATATGAATATTTTAAAAGAGTAAAAATATGAGATGATTAAGATATTTGTATTAAAATGTGTGATAACCATTTCACAAATATTTTTGTAGAAATAAACTGGTGGAAATGAACTACTAGGTAAAACACACAGTGATGTAAATTATTCTAATTATTTTTTAATGTTTGTCTATAATTAGTTCGATATATTCTATTATGGACATTATTATACATATTTATTTGAAAATTTAATTAATTTTCGTTTCCATCCAATATTCATCACAGGTCTACTATTTTTAATAATTAGTGTTAATGCAATGATAATATGAGCCGTTTATTTTGAATTATATTTGCAATTATATTTGCATTCATAGCCATCAGAAACATATTATTTCTTAAATAATGTTAATTATGCTAATTGGGATGATAAATTTGACACCCTTAGAAACCAAAAACATTATTCCACTGTTATCTGTTACCCATATTTTTAAATTTAATCTAACGCAAACCCATCAATATCTCGATTTGAACATAAATGGACTTACGCCACTTTCAAAATAAACGGCTCATATAATATACATGAATTTCATATTTCGTATCGTTTATACCAGCAAACTTTAAGTTGGTCCCCCAAATTTTACAGTATTTTAATATTACACCAGCCACATGAAGGATAATATTTCAATATAAAGTACACATATACTTCTTCGAGAATTATTTTTACCCATTTTTCATCGTACATTGTCAAATTCACAATGGTTTCTGTCATCGTTCTTGTTACACACACCATGTTCTCGAAAACTTAAATATTTTTCACTCAAATTACAATAAACTGGTACAATGTTAATTAAAATTTCGTGGCATAAAAAAATTCTAATTAATTATTCGTTCTGTAATTCGCAACAAAGTACCATTACACGTGAAAAATCGTATGTAAAATATTTGTTATTATACGAAAAATTATTTTTGTTATTTATGGCAAAGGCCACGTGACATCGAAATTAATACTACATTGATCAATAGCAATTGTATTAATTACATTTTTCCTACTTTAGTTTACAATCGGAATAACTATCTTGATCGAGCATTATTAATCGAGGTCACCTAGAAAGTTGTTAAATTAAATATGCAACATTCACGATTAATTTAAAGTGGTCGACTTAGATGAATCACTACGTGTCGCACACATGCTACAACGATATTTTCAGTATCTCCATTTGCATACTGCAAACATAAATTTTCATAAATTTCCAGTGAGTAATGAACTCTGAATACAGCTATATCGAAGCAGAAGATTTAACAAATGAAACGAATTTTCTCCAGTTGTTTTGCAGATCGTTAAAATTTCGCGATATGAATAAATTGTAGAAGGAGAAAATTCGAAAATGTGAGAAATATGGAGAGAAAAATATCAGTCTACGGAAATGTCGAATAAACAGTGGAGAAAATAACGTAGCACCAGTACTTATCACAGTACGTGATCATTTCTCGTAATGAAGGGTTGGTATACAGAGTTGCAGTAGTCGTCGAGTTTTATCGAGTGTTTGTATCACCGTATTGATCCTTAATATTCACTCGAAGTTCCATTTCCGTTCAGACCAAATGATGGAATTGACTTTGCTGTTAATATCGTGTACGATGTAGTTTCGTGGGTTATATTCGGGAACTCGATGTGGAAAAACTTATGCCAACTAAATTTTGCGTGGTAGTTTAAAATATCGGTGGTGTTCTCAATTACGTATAATTTTATTACTGCGTTTGATAAAAATATAATTTTGATTTAATTGAGAGGAAGGAGAACAATAATAATTACAATAATATTTACGTTTATTGATTCTGTTATTTACTGTAAAAGCTAAATTAATGATATATTTAAGGGTACGTACAGTTATTACATACTTGTAATGATAATTCTTTACTATTTCCAATGTTGTTTATATTGTGAAGAAGCAATAGTTACTGAAATTAATGTGACTTATTTTTCGTGTATATTTTAATGAATTATTAAGTTGTATAAACAATTCTCTAATAAATTATTAACAAATTGTAAGTATAAGGTTAATTTAAAATTGTATGGAATACCATTAAGCTAATTAATATTATTTTCAGTAGATCATTCAAGTAATTTGAAATTTTATAAATGAATTTTAAATTGAATACCTAATTTCTTTTAATAAATTATTCTATTAATATTCAATTTATAAAATTATAAATATTTTCAAATATTTCTCACTAAATTATTAAGTTAATTTGAAATTCTTTAAATGAATTTTTAATTAGAGATTTTTTTTAACGAATTATAAAGTAGGTTTAACAATTCTATCTGTCCTTGCATATTAAAAATTACTAAAAGTTAAATCAAATTGAGCTATTCCTGCCATTTTCTATTCGTCCTTCAGTCCCTATATATCATTTTATTATTATATTTTTGATTACTATACATATACGTAATTAACTAAAAATCAAACTCAGTTCTAAATAAAATATATAACTAACTTTTAATAGCATATTGAAGCATATCATTAGGAAAATAAGGTAACGATCGTGCTGAAATGAATATAAAATTGCCAATAATATTTAGTTACAAAGAAAGGAGAAGGCACTATATGAACTACTCATTTGCCAAATGAATTATCTCCACTAGACCAAAAATCGAAATTTATTATAAATATAAAAAATTAAACAACAATCGTAATGTTTGGACATCAATATATATTTCAGTCCTAAAATTTTTAAAAACACGAAAAATGTTGTTAATTACTGCAACCTATTAGTAATTCAAATATTTAATATAAAAATAAATATCAAAAATAAGTATAGACAAATTAGGAAACACAGCAATATTCTTTGACGTACCTTTTGATTACTCGTGCAATAATTGAACCGTTCACTGCACAAATCGATTAATTCCACTTTCTGAAAAATCTTAAATTTAAGTGTTAAAGCACTTGGTATAGCCATAACTTTTATTTATAATAACTTTCCCTGATAATTAAGATCAACACCATTAAACGACAAAAATTTTTTGGCCACTGAATAATAAATAATTTATTTCAGAGGTCACTTTGATTAACTCCGTACTCTAATGCAAATCGTTGCAATAATGCAACTCAAATGCACTAGCAAGCCATGAATGATAACGGTGAATTTTTTAGTGCCGTCTTATCAGAATTTAAGTAAAATTTAGTAAAATTTAAATTTATTACTTTTTTCACTTGCCAAATCGTTTAAATCTTCCAGTAACATAAAAATGGTAACATTACCAACGATTACCTTTTGGCTATTTTTTCTTATAAATTTTATATACCGTTAGATGAAAGTTACATTTGTATTTATGCATTCTACGATATTTATTTCGATTTAAATTATAAATGGAATTTTAAAAAACAATATACATTATTTCATCGCATTTCTCCACTTTTTGTTTTATGGAGTTAATCAATTTATGCAGTTAACGGCTCAATTAATCACCTAATTAATACACTACTTTCATTCAGCACCTTCCATTTCAAATTTCAAACCTCCGTGTTCCCTTATACGCCTTAACTACATTTTAATGACTCCACGAATATGGCAATTCACAACCAATTCAGCCATACTCCGCCAAGCACAATTACCTTCGAATCACAAACGAACTCGGTAATATGAATTCACGGACACAGCTGGCCGGTGGACTAGCCAGCCCGTTTCGATTCTCGAGTCATTCAAGATATTTTGCAAAACATTATCGTTGACGTACCGCCAGATGCGCCGTATTAATTAGCAATTATACGGGAACCGCTTTGTTGGCGTGTGTCGAATGATATCTACAAGCGGCCATACGCCGGTATTACAACTGCCTATCGATTCCGTAGTTACTCGATGGCCGGTGTGAAACGACAGTCGTTCGTACGCGAACACACGCGTGTATGTGCCCCTGTCGACATGTTCCAGAAACAACGTTTAACGTCAACAAAGTGCTGCCCCCGAATTGCTCGTACGTGTCCAAACCGTGATAAAAATATCGAAAGCTTGATCGGTATCCCTTGTCGTTCTACGATGTGATGATAGGACACCTCGTTTTTAATTTTTCTACCATTTATTCTCCCTCTTTTTCCTCTTTTTCCCCTTCTTTAGCGTTTTTCTAGACCAATTCGACGAGATTTGAAGTATTATACACAGTTGTTCAAAAAATTGTGATACGAGCTGTTGGGTAATGGTTCTATATGCAAAAATACGTCGAAATGGAAGAGTCACGTTTTCTCATTTGAGGCTTCGTTTTCGAGTGAAATGCGTTTGAAAATCTGTCAGGTGGTCGCTTATTAACTTGCAATTTTCGCAGATTTGCAAACTTATTTTTCTCGAAAGCCAAGCCTTGAATGAAGAAATGTTATTCTTCTTTTTCGGCGTATTTTTGTTTGTAGAATCAGTTCCCGATCGATTGTACCACGATTTTGGAGGCAGTTTGATTAAATTGCTTTTCTCTAACAATTAGAAATATGGGGAAAGGTCAACTGTACTTTGTTCTTTTTCCCTTTTTCAACTTTTAAGTGGATAGTATAGTTGATGAAAATTAATAGAGGTGCTCTTTGGACTTAAATTTATAATTAGGAATTTTCTTTTACATGTTTAATTAAGTTACTATTTTTTATTGATTTAATTTCTTTTCTGATTATATAGATAAATATATATGTCAGAGCTATTTTTTAAATATTTAGACACAGTATTAACGTAAGGACGAAATCACAAACACGAAGTCCACTTACTTTCACTGCAATTCTTTTAAATCTGACTCAAACGTAAACTAACGTGAGTTCGTGTTTATCATGCACTCTTTATGGTATAATCCGAATTAAACATTATGCATTAGCAGTATGTCGCAACTTTTATAATAAAAGAAAAATGCTTGACCCATCTAATTTTTCAAACTTTTCTCAAGAAAAAATTCAAGAAAGTATATTAAAATCCAAATTTCATAATTTGTTGTTTTCAATATCATTTACACCGTTCTTTCGAAGGTATTAAATTAAATGAATCACTATAATCCAATGTGCCTACTTATGCAGAATAAATTATTCCTGTCAGCTCATCTTTCTGTAATAAATTTATCTAAAATTTTGTTGTAAAAACTCATTTATATTAAATTCTGAGGAATTGTTTTATTTTCTAATTAAATAACGACATTCTGAAATGCAAATGCAGGTAATTATTTTTCGTGTAAAAATTCATAATTTTATTTCGTGGTAATTTGAAGTTTTTGTAATTTGGCAATTTACGTAAAATACAGATCGAGATAAATATTTGTTTAAAATTTTTGTGCCTCTGTCGATTGAGAAGAAATGAGATTTCAAATCGTGTTATTTGAAACGTGTAGGTTGAAGATTGAATACGGATTGAAATTCTGAAAAATGTGACCTACTTTTTTCTTACTTTATTTTACGTCTAGACGTAGTAAAAACAGCATCGAGTTACAGCGATGTCGATGCATTTATCACTGACCATTGCCCGATTGCCAAGCATTCCATACGATATGTCAATAAAGACGAGGCAGTAAAGGTATTCGCGTTGGTATTTGAACAGAAGAGAAAAATTTTTGAAATTATGTCTCGCTTTAATCGATGATGTTTCAATAATGAGATGTCGAACCGATATGATGGGAAATCAATTACAATACGAAGAGAAGGTTTTCATAACTCCGATTATTTGAGAGAAATGTTATAGTTGGAGGCTAAAATTTTGACTCGTTTAAAAATTGTAAATTATTTGTTTTAATATCTCACAGATTGTTTTTTTATTTAACGTCATAAAATTATAATAATAATTATATTTGAATCGATATTAAAAATATTATAAGATATTATAAATATTTTATTAAATAATTTTATTTACTGAAATGATATTAACGTTGAGTAATATGATTATTAATGTTTGATTAAATTATTAATTACTATACAATTTAATTACTAATTTATTTTTTCTTTGAATTTAATTAAGTTAATCGCAGATTTAATATGTGATATCTGTAGGTGAAAAATTTCAAACATGAGGACCATCGATAGTAATTTAGGAACAGTAATGGAAAATTGATTTGTTCAATAACTTCTTTTTGTTCGAATATAGACCGAGCAATTTTGCATTTATCGAGAAGTTTCATCCATTTCGCTTTTTGCTCTAATTATTCCACAGTTACAGTTCTATTGTGTCCGTTAATCAAGTTGAAACAGCTGATTCGGATTCTATCGAACCTCCAGTGTATAATTTTCTAACAATTCTATTTCATCGTATGTGTACCTTTCCACTATTGAGAGTTATATACCTAAGTACAGCGTTTATTGAAAATTATTGAAAATTTATTGAAAGCGTTTATTGAAAATTATGTTGAGCGAGAAACTTCATATCAGGTTTTCAGATTTACAGAGAATATGAGTTACTGGAAATGCGATTTTTACAATATATTTGCTAAATGTATTTTTATTAATAAAGTTATGGAACTTTAAAATAAAATGCTTTAATTAAAATACTAATATTGGAAAATATAATTCTATTATATTATTATTATTATATTATATAGAAAATTAACAAATTTACAGAAATTCTGTAATTTTTAAATCGTAGAGAAAAATTTCTAAATATTAGAAGTTTCAAGTGGCCTCGGATAGTAATTTAGAGCAATCGTTTATAAATACATTTTATCAAACGGAGGTATTAAATAATACAACTTTAAACCGTGAAAAATATAATTTAATACAAAAACTTGAAAATTTCCAGAATATTTTTAACTTCAACAATTATAGAATAAAATTTCTAGAGTATTAGAAATTTCAAGTTGTCAAAGATAATAGCAAAGTAGTTCTTTATATTTTCCTACCTTTAGTATAATTTAAACACGAAAATACTGATATTGAAAAATACAATTCTATACAAAAAATTAACAAATTTACAGAAATTCAGTAATTTTTAAATCGTAGAGAACAATTTCTGAAGATTAGAAGTTCCAAATAGCCTCAGATAGTAATTTAGAGCACTCGTTTCTAAATACATTTGATCAAACGAAGGTATTAAATAATAAAAATTTAAACCATGAAAAATATAATTTAATACAAAAACTTGAAATATTTCCAAAATACTCTATCTTCAACAATTATAGAATAAAATTTCTAGAGCATCAGAAATTTCAAATTGCCAAAGATAATAGCAAAGTAGTACTTTATATTTTCCTACCTATAATCCAATTTAAACACGGAATGAAAGAAAACTAATTTCCAAAAATATATTGCTATATGAAAATTAAGAAATTTGCAAAAATATAAGAATTTGAAAATACTGGAAAAAAATTTTTCAAAAATGAAAAATATCTAATTTAAGAAAAGTTGAAAAATAATTTTTAAAAACTGAGGAAAATTCGTTCCTTTTTAAATATTATTAAATATTATTTTCGATTTTAAAATATATAAAGAAATTATATGGATCATTTAATAAATTACTTATTTCTTCACCGAATGCACGGTGAGTTTCAACTTTATCTTCGTTTAACGCAAGTTATGCTATACGTTAAATTGCGAGAATTCACGTTGAATGGAAAAAGATTTAGCCTCGTTAAAAGTGCTTCTACATTAGAACAGTTTTTTTCCCCCCGACACACGTGTTCTTTCCATACAGAATTCCATCCACAATGCAAACAGTTGCAACAAGTCGCAATTTCCCTATCAAAATACTAGGATAATTGCAGAAGCTTTGACCTCCACACGCAATCTAGTTGATGTTGCCCGTTCGTATATCGAATTCGATTTCCATCAAGCAGGAACCTCGTGAAAGAAAGATTATACACCCAGGTAAATTCGTGAAACATGGGCAAAAATAATGGTGTGTCCCAATAAATTTATTTTCATTTCCTTTTTTCTTATTACGTACTGCGATTATTATTGAAATTTATTTCGCAAGAATTCACACAAATTTGATGTCATATGCATATAAAATCAATCAAACATTATATCTCAAGGAATAATATAATATTATAATTTTTAACATTTAATGTTTTGATTTGATTTCAATTATAATATGTGAAGGGATAAAAATTTGTATATATGTTCTGATTTAGAAAATATACGTAAGTTTATGTAAACGGAAAGGGATGGAGTGTTAATGCATGCATGTATGATATATAAATAATTATTAATAAATTAAAACAGGGAAGATAAAAATTATTTTATTCCCAAACCAAAGTTATTCATTCTGCATTTAAAATTGTTCTTAATTTTATTGTCAGAGAACTTGATTGATAGTGAGCCTTTTTATTTAAAATAAATATTTATTTGTGTTTCATGGAGTTAACGGATTTGCTAAATAAAAGACTCAAATAAATTAAGTTAATCTCATAGTTATAATTATAGTGATTTTATGTTGTGCAATATCTTAAATAATAACAATATTAACTCGAATGTCTATCTCTATTATGTTTGAAAAAATTGGAAGCATTTATAAGAATCGAAATAGAAATTCAATGTTTTTGAACATAATTTCTTTTTTATTATCTCGATTAAATGAATAAAATCTAAATAATACCAATTACAAGAATTATGCATATTTCACCATATTTCATTGCCATACAAATGAAAATCTATATCTTGCATCATTTATTGGTGAACAAAATTAATCATTATTAATAAGCAAATTTACAAATTTTGATTTCCATAGAAAACAGAAAATAGATTTATTTTACTTTCTTTCATTATACTAGCTATAATATTCCTCGATATATATAAAATTTCTGTTGCAGCCCTTATTTATTTATATGATCCTCTATAAATGATAAATTTATAAGTAAAACTCTATGCTTATACGCGGTTACTGCCGAACGTGGAATTTCTCATTGTTAAATAAATACAATTTAATCCTTTAATTCGAGCAGGAATAATATTTCTCAATAAATCGAATCTTCCTATAATTAAATCAAGTACAATGTAACGTAATGCAACATTATCCACGAGAATAATTATGGAAGCTTCATTCAACGATAGTGTTACATCAGAAAATTATGCAAAGCAGGCAGGAAGAAGAAAATACGATGGAAAGCCAATCGGAAACGCTTCAATTATTCATAATGAGGTTCGTTTGCATATCGCTCTGTTATCCCTCTTTGTACATATGAATAATTCCTCTAGATATTCATGGGCATTTAAAACAGCCATACCGTTGGTCATAAGTATTAGGACACTTAGTGTGTACAGAATAACAGTGAAAAATCATCGGGCAAATGTAGCATGAAACTTTAAGCAATTTTACTTTGGTAATTTTTACTTTCTTTTAGTATCAAACCTTAATTTTATTTTATTAAATATCCTAAGTTAATAAATATACTAGTACAATTTAACAAACTCATTAAATAACACTCAAAGTTACATTCAAACAATATAATATATAATAGTTTCTGAAGTATGCTGAACGCAAAAATTTTTGTCATTTTTATCAAATATTAAATCCTCAAACGAATCATGTAGCGTCGCATAGTGACAGGATGATGAAGTATGCTTATGGTTAAACTAATAACAGGTGAGTTAGGATAGGAAAGCAGTATAGAGCAGTAGCATAGACATAAGTGTGAGTAAGTGGACCAAATGACAAATTTTTATTTAAAGCACTATGACACACAACAGTACGACGAAAAAAAGAAAACTAAATCCCATAAAATGTGATTGCTTCTCGTGTTTATACCATGATTTTTATTCTAAGGCTTACACTTTTAACAGACCTAACGATTTACAATATATTTTATATCGTGACTGCAATTCCGGAGAATAGATTGCCTCACCGCCGTTTTAGCAGATTAAGTTGTAAAGGTAAAGGCAAAAGTTTAGGAATTTTTACATGTACCAGACTCGACAGATGGGACCCACGTGTGACAGACCCAACAAGCGACGGACGGACACCGCTTATAAATCACGTCATTGACCATCAAAAATCGGCTCCTTGACAGTTTCCTACTCCTTAGCCAAAGGTCCTTCCGTCACACCCTCTGTCCAATTAAAACTCCTTACTTTTCCACCACCAACGTTTATTTTGCCCAATCAGAACTAAACTGGAGAAAACACTGGACAGGACACGACGAGACACGACATAGATCAAATTCGAGAAATCAGTTCGTCTTCGACACCGATCCTTGAAACATCTTACTTACACGTATAAACGCGTGTTCGAAACGGTACTCCGTTCAACGTCTCCATTATAACTATTCTATACTTTCTATGAATAAACGCTCTCTTTTATCAACACACACTTCGGGATCCTTATTATTACAACTAGTCACGCAATATTAATTTGGCGCGTGATAAACGTTCTAGGACGACAATGGAATTCGATACGATAGGACGCTACAAGCACACTATCTCTCTAGGTTTCTCTTACACTCGATGTCTTCGTGTTATGATTGCCGTTAACGTACTGTCTTTTCGCTCCTCTCCACTTCTATCATAGATACGTAAATCATACATCACACCTCACTTACGCACTCGTCATAATCATCCTTCCACGCAATTATTCCTCACATACTCTCATAACACAGATTCTATGACAACCATATCGCAACAGTAAGTTCAGTGTTAATCATTAACACAGAATACATAGAATGTCTGCTTGAATTTATTCAAGTGAAAAAATAAAAAGCAGGAATTTCTTGAGTATTAAAGATTGAGTCAGACAGCTGAAACAGAGTAATGCTTCTGAGACTTCTTTCTAGCTCCACACAGTAAATACTGCTAATTAACAGAATACGTAATTGTGACTGTGGAGATGTTATAATTATAAAATATGATGAGGAAGAATTTAAAAGTGGAGTTTTCTAGAGGGAGTTACTGTTCAGTTTCCAGGTGCCCAGCTAACAAGTCATCTCTGTGCAGTACCTAAATACATAGGTCATCTTGATACTTCCCTCTGTACTGTGCAGGGTTTAAAAGTTTGCACGTGAAAAGTTTACACGTCCACCTATTTTAATACAACCATAAATAATCATAAGTCCAAAACACCCCGTCCAATCAAAAACTCTATCTTTTCCCTACTCACAACCTCTCTCAACCAATCAACACAAACCGTGAGGAGATACCAAACATAACACGGCTAGACAATACAGACGTTGGTTAGAATTCGAAAATATCACATCAGACGAAAATTAGAATTCAAGTAGTGGATATCTTGCACGCGGTCACTTTCGTTCTAAACCCAAACACACTTAACATTCTTTCAGGGCTGTACTTATTCCCATCCCACATACATATCTACATTCGTGCCATTACTCAATCTCACACAATTGCTTTCACACTAATAAAACCAAATCCACAAAATACGCGCTTGAAGATCGTCAAAAGCGTAATAATTAGTCGAAACGCACAGTATCTACAGCATCCCAGCGCCAACCCCTAAACTCTGCATAGAACGTGGCACGAATCCCGAAACGCAGGAAAAAGTACGACCCAACCCGTTATTCCTCGGCACGTGCTCGTTTATTCCGTCATATCGTACACCAACGAATTTCATCGCTGTTTGATGAAAACACATTCGACGTTTTTCAAATAATTCCGCGATAAAGCGTCTTGCCCCACGGTCGCTGTTTCATCGACAGCCAAACGCAGAATTCCGCGTTGCTCGCCACTCGTTCGCTTCATTACCATATTTTTTGCGTACATCTGCATATTTGTATATAAAGAACGATAACGTTATCTGTTACGGCGTGCCATAAACTTTCGTCCGTACTCGGTGTGCAATAATTTTCAGCGGGAATTAATTCCATTCACGGACGGGCCCGGCTCAACCGTATGGGCCAAGGATATAAACGCTACCGCGGGTTCCTTTCGACACATTGAGTAATGTCGATAGAAGGGCGGAACCGCCATTTAACTGGTTTTAAACAATGCAAATTACAATTACGTTCTAGCAACCGTGCAGCGCCCCTCTCCGCACCCCGTTATACTCGCGCGTTCGCATTATTTAACGCGAAACCGAGCAACCTGTTATTCCATTATGTAACTTACGCGCGATTATTCCACCTGTGCACTGGCCCCCACGGATATGCCTCTTTCGTTGTGTCAAAAAACGCTCGTTTCTCTGCATTATGGGGCTCGATCGTAAAGCGCGAGTGGCTGTCTGATCGTCTGCAGGCTTTAACCGTGTCCCATGAATTATTCACCCCTATATTTTCGTTATACTGCAAGTTAAAGACTATAACTGGCCTGAGTTCTGGATGAATATCGATGAGGATAAATTATAAGGATGCTATGTGCCATTTTGCTTTCGATCGCTGCTTTGATTTTGGCCCTCGGAGTCTGGTATGGTATATATCGAATGGTTATGGCGTAAATTAAGTTACGTGGAAGCTGGTTCTTATTGGAAATTGAGATTCGTACCGAGGTGTTGCATGATTTGAGGAAATGGAATGCAGGCTGGTATGTGAACGAACATTGTGGTAGTTTCATTTTTATCATACCTTTATGAGGAATAGAATATTAAATGAAGCAAAGTAAATTTTTGGTATGAAATGGTATAAATTATTATCGTAGTAATATGTGATAATTTATACTGTTCACGTACGTACTGACAAAAGTTGAGAAACTAAGTAATAATTTCCGAATTTTTGTATATTTTTATCATTTCAGGTATACAGTTAAAAATTAAGAATTGGCTTTGTAGGAGTTATCAAAGAATAATTTATTGTTTATCGATGTATAATAAATTACTATGATATTATTATGCATATTTGAAAAATTATTAAAATATTAGCCAGGTTTTTAATTTTTTTGTATTCGGCATTGCACACACGTTAATTATACATATATGATTTAAGTGATCGATGATATAAAAATAAATTTGAACAAAATTTCGGAAACGTTAATTCTTGTGAAATCATTTTAAATACGTGTCTGATTAAAAAATTTATTATCATTTGTTAAAGAATCAGTGGTATTCTTGTGATATTCAATGTTAGACGCGTTAACCCTTTTGCATCCAAGCGCGGAATATTCCGCGAGCCACGACTGTCGTGTATCACCGAGAGCGGAATATTCCGCGAGCCACGACTGTCGTCTATCACCGAGTGCGGAATAATCCGCGAGCTGACTTTCTCCATTACCAATTGTTGAATATTCTTCACATGCCACAGATCACGTTTGATCCCTTTTGTGAGCATCTCATCTATATCGGTTCATTATATTCTTAACAAGTTTTACTTTTGTCGTGAAAATCCTTTTAACTGCCATTATGAGTAGGTGCTGATACGTCGTAAGTTGAACGTCGCTGATGCCTGAACACGGCACCTTAAGTAGAGCCATGATGCAAATGGGTTAAATGCGTTCTTGACACTTGGAGAAATTCGATTGACCACAACATATTTATATTATTATAATTTATAAGTTATATAATGCATTACTTATAAATATATTATATTATCCTTTATACATATGAAAATATACTGCATATCTGTATATTATTTACTTGTAAATGTAAATATGACACTATCTCGACTGCAATAAGAAACTTTATATAAGAAAATAATGTGAAACCACGCGATGACATGGGAAAATATGTCAACTAAAGAAGCCATAGCATGATGAACACTAACTTCATTCACTTCATATAAACATTTAAATATTTTAAACACTTCTTTACTCACGTAACAGAATGACGAACATGTAACCATTGAATTTTGTTCTTATAAATATTCAGATGATCATTATGTTAATCATCAACGATTCTATTATCAGTCGTGAATTATGAATCGGTGACAAATGCATTGGATGTGAGAATAAGTATGAAATCCATGATTTCTGTAAACAGTATTGAATTATATGTACAATAAAAGTGGGAAATCATTTTTTATTTATTATTGATATAATATGTATAACAATTTTCGTACAATATTTATACAAATGACAGTTTAATACTGAATTTCTTCAATATTCTTTTTCATATGCTCAATTTTTATTCCGAAACGAAGATTCCAAATTATCATCGTCAAAGCTAATAAGCGGAAAATTTGGTCTCTGAATATGAAGATAAATTTTCTAATTAAATATTTTCAAAGGGGTATTTCAAAGGGGTTATGCAGAAATTTCCTAATAGCAGAAAATATTCTATATTATCTTCTTTTCTTCTATATTAATGTAATGTGGACAGAAATTCAATTTCGAAGCAAACATTAAATAACAACAATTCAAAAACGTTATTTTTAATAATGATAATTTTACTTGACATAAAGTCGATGTACATTATTTTTAACATAAGCCACTCCTGAAAGTATATCAAGTAATAAGTATTTTTAAGAAATAAAGCCATAATTTCTATAATAATTATGATAATAATAATAACAACGATAACACCGATAACAATAATAACGACAACAACAATAACGACGGCGACGACAATAGTAATAATAATAATAATAATAATAATAATAATAATAATAAAATGAATAATAGGATTTTATTATATTTAAATTAAAATTTAATTTATCATAATTAAATTATATTTTATTATACTTATTATATTGTATTTAAAACATTACAAGTGTTAAATTAAAAATTTCATTTTAAGAAATGTTTAAAGAATATTTGAGATATATTAAATTTAATTTTAAACGATTACAAATTTTTAAAAACAAAATATGAAATAATCAAGTATGTAAAAATAATTATAGAATATTACCTAGTTTTGCATTTTAGGGCAGAAGATAGTATCGTACTTTAATTTTATCGTGCCCTGCGACTCGTTTCCCGTTGATTTTCTCATAAACATGGTCGACTGGTTATCTCTCAAAAGCATGTATACATAACCACGTATCCATAAAAGAAGGAAGATCCTTTTTAAATTAAGCAACACCATGGACATCTTATGCGACGAAAGAAACTTTAAGCTGAACTTATTTCCATGGATTAGGATAACGTGCTTCAAACTCTCTTCCATAAGCTTCTGCTGTTTGTCTAGCATGAAATTTCAAACTCCTATAACAGTGGCTTCTATTAATATAACATTTGCTTTTGCTCTATATCACTTTTGTCTCGTTTCGTCTTCTTCACCCTATAAATATGAATTTTATTATATTTTAAGTACAAAATGTTATAAACTTCCAGTATTTCAATGACTCGATAATAGTAGGTTTGTTATTTACTACAATTTTTATTTTAAATGATAAGTTCAAAAATCAAAGGAAATTTATGTATGACATTTATTATTCTGAAATATTAAAAACCTCAAATATTTGAAATATTTAAATTCTCCAATGCAGAATATTATAATGGTAGACATACTAATTAGAACTATAATTTTGTAAATTTTTACTTAATTATATTTTTCTTTTTAAATTATATGCTTACGTAGAAAATAGATATTTTGGATATGGCATTTGATATTTTTAAATATTTGAAAGTTCGAATATTCGAGGTACTCGTGTATTCAAAATTAGCTCATAATATGAATAAATTTATTAATCAAACTGGCTTTGCAAATTTTTGTTTTATTGTGCACAATATTTCTTTCCAAATTGTCCACATGAAAATGAAAAACAATTTTCTATACATCTTTCATTACCGAAATTTCAAATAATCGAACTATTAGAGTACTCGAAACCAAAGAGACTATTGTCAATCAAATCAATCTAATCATACAAACGATATCCCCAATATCGTACTATCTAATTATTTAAATATTTTTAATTAACCAAGAAAATAAACAGATATATCGCATTTCCATATTTAGCAAACAAATCTGCTATGAAAATCAACTAACCATTTCTACATACATATACCCCATAAGTAATAAAATTAATTAATTTAATAGACAATAATAAAATTTTTAAATTTAATAATCAGTAATAAAATTAAATTTTTTAAATTTAATAAACAATTTAAAAAGCAATAAAATTAATTTGTCATTTATTTAAATTAAAACTTATAGAACTTAAAGTACACGTATCTCTTCTATGATTCTAAGTAAAAAATTCTAAATTAATTCGATGTCTTCCACACTTGGTGTTCCAAATCCTCCACCCCGCGCCCCGCCCAAATAAAAACATATCCTGGAACAATTCTTCGAGACTATCGTCCGTTACGCACAGAATACGACTCGGGGTTATCCATAAATCATCGAGATATCGATCGTTAAGGATACAGGATAGACATCCGTGAAAGTGCTTTTACTCGGAAGTTATAGTACGATGTTCCAACCCCCCGAGGAAGGGATTCTGGAAAAACGTATCGGCCTTTTATGGAAGGACAGCCATAAATAAATAATAATATCGAAAGACTCAACTCCGGCAAAGGAAGAAAAATGGATCGATCCCGGAGGATCGTAACGGGTGATAATGTATTCCCTTCTAGTAATGCATTCAAATTCACGGAAGGGCCAGCACCCTGATCCCCTCTTTCATACGTCGAAGAAGAGCTGCAGACCGATCGACGACCATGAGTGTCTGTGGTCCGTCGTGAATTTCCAACAGCCACGGTTAAAGCAGCTACCAAGTCGTGGTGCAGCTTATTTTCGCGTCTCGTAGCCGACTCGGCCCGTAAAATCCAAATAAACCCTGCCATTAAACGACGCTTTTTCTTCTTCTCCGTCGTGGCCGGCATCAATGAGCTCACTTACCATTCTTCAGACTCTCAGGGCGCCGTTCTCACCCTTTCGTCACTCCTTTTCGTCCCCATTTCCGCCATTTTCTCGCGGTCGTTCCCCGTTCTTTCCATTTCCATTCTTTCCATCGATTTATTAGAGCTTGAACGTTTAAGCAGGGAATATTTCTGTCGCTGCAATAGGCTCGACGGAGACTCCGCGTGATTTTAGGGAGTTGGGTCAGGCTGGTCCCTCGAGGCACGAAATGGAGAGGTTATGTCGCAGAGGTATAGAATTGATTTAGTATTGTGCTGATTTTCGTGCACCGATTCTGAATGGATTTCGCAAACAGGTCAGTAGACACAGAAACATTGACCAGGTATGACTGGAATGTAGTCCCGTGAAGCAATATAACTCCTTTGGAGCGTTGGACTGACAGTGAGACTTGCATGTATGTAGGAATAGTAGGGTTGGGAGTGAACGCGAAGGAACCCTTGGGCTTATCTAGCTGGTGACGGGTAATAAACAGCAACCTAGGGTTCAGACCGAATGTTTAGAGTGACTTCTGAAGTGCGCGTGGAAGGACGAGTGACTGCGTGCAAGGATCGGATGAAAGGGATATTTATGACTGTATGGAATGCAGGTTGAGTATGAAAGAAGACAGAGTGCAAGGTTTAACCAGTTAGCTGTGGCGCCCTATATGTGTCAAGAAAATCGAGCGATGACGAGTATACTCGTCAATCACAGAGTAAGTGTCGCTGTTAAAATATTGGATCAGAAAGATGAGTTTATTTTATAAAATTGACAATTTTATTACTAATATTTGCTTATTTGGTTAACGTCTATTCTCTTATTGGTTAGTTTTTATGGATATCTATGAATTTTAGTGACCGTCAAAAAATAGCTAGGTAACTTCGGGCCAGCAGCCATCAATGGACTCAGTGCCTGGTCAGCGTCACGCATTTGTCCCGTGACGGACCATCCCTGAAGGACCCCTATCATAAATCAGCTTTCCGACTTTTGCTTTTGCCTCTTTTACGCTAACATCTAAAAAACGTTATCATCGCGCATAAATAAATTCGTTATGCGAATTGATAAGCTGTTTCAGCCGGTGCATACGGGGACGCATCAGTTCATCTCAAATTATTCATATTTTTTATTTGTTTGTTTTATTCCGGCCTGGTCTCAAAATATTCTAAACATCTTGAAATTTGATAATATGTTCTGTTTTGCACAAAAATTACAATTTAAATAGCCAATGGTCACTACTTTTTAGGCATGACGAGTATACTCGTCTTGACACAAAATCCTGCCACTTCTCCATGACGAGTATACTCGTCGAGCACAGCTAACTGATTAAATAAGGGTGCAAGGGCTGTGCTAGGACAGTCGGTTACAGTCCTATACGAGGTTTGAAAGTGAGTCCTAGACAGTTGTTGACTATCGTTTACAGAGAGTCCTATACGGAGTTTGAAGAAGAGTCGATGTGCGAGTGTTAGTTGCATGATCATAGTTCAGTTATTAGTCCAATCTTTTAGTTTGTACTTTACTCCTAAGTCTCTTTTAGATCGTAATAAAAATATATTGGAATTAAACATCTTTTATTCTTTTGAGAGCGCGCACCTATATGTGTCGCGAAAATCGAGCGATGACGAGTATACTCGTCAATCACAGAGTAAGTGTCGCTGTTAAAATATTGGATCAGAAAGATGAGTTTATTTTATAAAATTGACAATTTTATTACTAATATTTGCTTATTTGGTTAACGTCTATTCTCTTATTGGTTAGTTTTTATGGATATCTATGAATTTTAGTGACCGTCAAAAAATAGCTAGGTAACTTCGGGCCAGCAGCCATCAATGGACTCAGTGCCTGGTCAGCGTCACGCATTTGTCCCGTGACGGACCATCCCTGAAGGACCCCTATCATAAATCAGCTTTCCGACTTTTGCTTTTGCCTCTTTTACGCTAACATCTAAAAAACGTTATCATCGCGCATAAATAAATTCGTTATGCGAATTGATAAGCTGTTTCAGCCGGTGCATACGGGGACGCATCAGTTCATCTCAAATTATTCATATTTTTTATTTGTTTGTTTTATTCCGGCCTGGTCTCAAAATATTCTAAACATCTTGAAATTTGATAATATGTTCTGTTTTGCACAAAAATTACAATTTAAATAGCCAATGGTCACTACTTTTTAGGCATGACGAGTATACTCGTCTTGACACAAAATCCTGCCACTTCTCCATGACGAGTATACTCGTCGAGCACAGCTAACTGATTAAATAAGGGTGCAAGGGCTGTGCTAGGACAGTCGGTTACAGTCCTATACGAGGTTTGAAAGTGAGTCCTAGACAGTTGTTGACTATCGTTTACAGAGAGTCCTATACGGAGTTTGAAGAAGAGTCGATGTGCGAGTGTTAGTTGCATGATCATAGTTCAGTTATTAGTCCAATCTTTTAGTTTGTACTTTACTCCTAAGTCTCTTTTAGATCGTAATAAAAATATATTGGAATTAAACATCTTTTATTCCCTGTATTCGCCAATCAAAGTATATCCCTACATCTATGCCAATTTTCTCAGGAGCGAAAGGCGCCTGAATGTTTAGGGTACGCGACCATCGAGAGCGAGGCTATGGGAAATGCGTGATTGAGAAAGGGAGCTTGAGTATGAAAGAAGACAGAGCGCAAGGTTAAAATGAGGGTGCAAGGGCTGTCCTGGGACAGTCCTGTTGGTGAGAGTTATACACGAGGTTTGAAAGAGAGTCGAGTCGATGACAGGTCTTTACAGAGTTCGAAGAGTTGACGTGCGAGTGTGAATTGCGTTATTAGTCCAATCTTTTAGTACTTTACCTTACTCTTGTACTTTACTCTTAACCCTTTGAGCGCTATGAACGCATATATGGATTCTCACACAGCCATTCAATCTGGGCTATGAACGCATATAGGGATTCTCGCACAACCATTCAATCTGGGCTATGAACGCTGTATAATTTTATAAAATAAGAATAAAATAAGAAATTTCAATCAGCGCAGCATGCGCTTCGTTGTAAAATGAGGGTGGTCCACATTGTGAACACACAGCACACAGCTTGTGGGCTCACAAGCACACGCTTGTCAAGCCTCGGTCGCACAAATCAGCGCTCAAAGGGTTAAGTCTCTTTAGCTCCTAATAAAAATATATTGGAACTAAATAACATCTTTATTCCTTAAATTTCGTTAGTCAAAGTATATTCCTTCAAGTACACGAGTCCATAGCGAAGGATTATTATTACTGACGTGAGCTCGTATATTAACTCATAAAAACGTAAAGAATATTGTTGCACCGCGTGGATGTAGATGAGCTCCACGCGGAGGGGGTAGTGTTGGTACGCTTGTGTTGCCCCTTTTCTCAGTTTGCCGAATCTTAACGAGACACTGAGCACTTAGGTGTTGTAATAAAGCGCAGTTTGCTTGGTTGTATTTACACTTTATTACACGATTATGATTCGTTTATGTGTGATTGGTGTGTGCGCTGTATCGTCTCCGCCTCTGCCGTTTTTCGTCTTGTCTTTCGTCTTCCGTTTTCTGTCTTCTTGTTTTCTCCCAACTACCGTCTTACGTCTTCGACTCCTCAATATCGTCTTACGTCTTCGAGTTCTAGTTCACGTCTGATGTGTCTTGTCTGAATTCCAAAACCGTCTGATGTTTTTTGTGTGAATTCTCGCTAACGTCATCTGATGTGTTCTGTTTGATTTCTGCAAACGTCTTATGTCTTCGACTTCTCACGATCGTCTGATGTCTTGTTTTATAATTTGTTGATCCTCGAGAAGGACGGCGAGGCGCGTCTTCCAAGTAGTTTATTGCCGGCGCAACAAATGTTGAAAAAATTCGGTATTAGGAATACCATTATTGTATTATTGGTATTAGGAATACCAATATTAAACCTAACTTTTTGTTGGCGACAAGTAGATGTACCGGTTTGGTTAGGTTCATAGTATTGTCTACAATATCTGTTAGCAAAACAGGTCCATTGTTTCGTGGTAGAATGTTAGGTGTATTCTGGATCTCGTCAGTGATTACCAACCTCGACACTAGCGGTTGGTAAATTCGGTCGAGCGAGTTTGCAGTAATTTTTGCATTGTTCTGTCACTTTGCCGAGATTTCAGCCCATTGGATAGTGAATCAAGAATAATTGGAGCTTTGTACCGGAATTCGATAATGTCTCGCGGTATTGTCCGTTTGAGTGTTTGCCTAGTTTCTTTTCGTTTGGTTGCATTGGGTTGGCAGCCGTGGACCGATGCGAATTCCTTTCTCGTTGATTGCTTTCGCTTTCTTGCAGCGGCCATTTTCTGCCTCAAATCACTTGTGGAAGATCAAAGGGGGTAATGGGTATTAAACTTGTTATAGGCTTGGTAACAATTTAGTTAGAAAGCTTCTGATTGGAACGATTATTTTCCACGGATTTCCAATTTGACGAGAGACTCGTGTTTCTTTGTATTTGTATCGAAATAAGATTTCAGTGACTGCACAGTTTTGACTATATATGTGTAGTACAATGTATAATGTAGTGAAAAAATATATTTAATGGAGGTTAATTATTTTTTGATATTATTAATGCCAGTTTAATCAATTATGAAACTGAAATAGTAGAAGATATTAACAAAATATATGTTTATAAATGAAATTTCCATTTGTTTATTAAGATAGTGCGTGTATTTTACTTGTAGGGACATTTACTTTTATTAAACATTCTACATAGTGATTGACATTGTTTCTTCTTTTCTTATTTGTATTGATATTGAAATAACAGTCATACTGTTTTAACTTTGAATGAATTGATTTTATGCATAAAATAAGAAAATTATTTAATGGAACCTAATTGTTCTTGAATATTTTTAATACTAGTATGACCACGTATAGCAATTAAAAACGTCTCAAAAAATTAAAGCAATATAATATTTATTTAAAAATTTGCATTATTGTTACATCTTATTAGATTTTTACAAAATCACTCACATTTCAGTGATTTTTATGCGATTTAACACTAGGACTGGCTATCTGTATTGTATACTTAAATATAGTATGCATGTAACAACGTTCTAGCTTCAATAAAAGACATTTTGATTGATTCCTTTGTGATTGATAGTTCTAGTATTAATTATGTATGTAAAATACAAATATTAAAAGTATAAATAAATATTTAAATAGTAGAATTTTACTGTCCTTGTATATTTTTAATTTGGGTTTAGTTAATTATAGTAATTAAATAAATTTATTACTCAATCCTGAAAAATATTTATTTACGTAATAAAAGAAATAATAATTTAGTTATTTTTCTTTTCCACATATTCTATCAGATTGAATCTCTTGATTTATGCATTCTGCAATTCAGAACTGAAGTTTTGTAATATAGCTTTCGATAATATTATTGTTATTGGATCATGTTAATAATAACAGAATTTTAAATGTGGAATATCTTTGGTAACGAGTTGTATATTCATCCGATACTATCTGCAAATTAATATTGCCCAGCCACATTGAAAATGATGATGGAATTGCAAATGATTTGTGCGTGGCTTCACCATCGCAACGTTTTCATCATACTTATCATAAACGTGATGTCAATTGCGTTACGATTATACGTGGTTGTTCGAATATTAATAGGTCCATAATGATACACGATGTTATAACGACGCAAAGAAAGAGACGAAAAAGGAAATACGAAAAATGATATTTTATCGAGAATTTGCATAATTCTATACGACAATAAGTGCCTAAGATATTAAGATAGCAATGATCAGATAGGAGAATATGTGAGTTTGCTGTTTAACAATTATATATTTATTACAAATTATAATATACACACGTTACAAAAAGATTACAACGATTAGGTATACGTGATAAAATTTCTTTTAATACTATAATTATCTCGTCACTGTTCACTTTAACGCTTTTCATAACAAACTGACCCTCCTCGCAATATATTGGCTCTGACCTATAACAATTGCACAATACCACGTACTCTAGATCTTCCACTCGCATTTCCAAAAACATACATATCTACATTCGTGTCATCACTCGACCTCACACTCTCGCATTCACACCAATAAAACCAAATCCACAGAATGCATATGTTGAATGTGACAATTTTATTAACTTCGGTATTTTATTTTCGTTATGATTCAAACTACAAATGGGTGATATATCGCTATAAAGTAAATTTATGAATCGATTCAATGATTTTAGATAAGTAATTTACAAAGTTAATTTGTAAAATATAATTCTCCTGTGAAACAGTGATTGAGGAAAATTTAATTTAGCTTACGTAATTGTGTCTTAAATATGGCGAGGTCTAAAGATGGTTCAATCAATTCAAACTCTAATCCTAGGTATCAAGGGGGTATTGCGTCGTTCCCTTGATCTTCCTGGTCGCGTGGTTTCCGTCCGAAATAATTCGTCTTCGCGGTTGTAAGTCGCGAAGATATCCCGATGTGGATGGACGGTTCGACGCGACACGGTATCTCGTCGACTTAACGAGGAGATACGAAAATCGTCTCGTGTTATAAGAGACCTGTTGTCTCTGATGTTTCGTTCGGAACTCGCTGGAAAGACCCGATGTCGTTGAGCGCTCGTTCAGAAGTCGTTGGAAAGAACCGATGTCTTTCAGCGCTCGTTCGGAAGAGTCTTTGACCAAGGGCGTTCCCTTGGTCCGCGAATCCGTTACCTTGGAGTGAGGGAAGGTTCCCCCGAAAAACCACGATAGTGGAGGAAACCCTCTCCTCCAAGGTGGGGTACCTGGGGTTCACCCGCGCGCCGGTGACCCCATCGGCCGTTTGTTACCCCTAGCGAAGGCCTGAGGCTTCCAACGTGTGCGGACCACGTGGAGCCCTCAGGCCTATTGTCAGCCAAGTCTTAAGAGCCGTCGCCTAATTTCGTTAAATTAGGGATTTCCAGGATTCTCGTGTTCCGCGACACGAGAAGTCAAAAGAAAAAAGGTACAGCAGTCAAACATGCTGAAGGCATGGAGCGGGAAATTCCGATGCCGAATTGTTCGACCCTAAGACCTGGCTGTTGGAAGACCGTAACGGGTCTTCCTTGTTCCACGACGGAACAAATCCATTGGTACAAAATCAAAATCGTTTCATTAATAATAAGAAATATAGTATATATAAACTACTGTAGAGACGATTTGTTGATGGTTGGTATATATTTATTTAATAATAAATTAGCAATGATTGAGTATGTGAGTAACGATAAAGGTACGAATTATTACAACTTATCACAACGCTCAACCTACAGTTCTGCAGTGACTCTCCTATTATAACTCACAATTGTTAGCCACTCACAATTATTAGCAACAGCAATAACTCTGACAACTAACTTCGACATCTCAGCTCGACAACTCTTCACTGACTTAGCAACTCTCCAATCGACAACTCTCACCTCGACAACAACTCTGCTAATCGACAACTCTCTCATGACTTAGAACGTCCTTATCCTTTTATGTTCTTCTTCCCACCATGTACACCCTGCACACGTTTTCCAATGCCACCCTCAGCATGATCAAATATGGTGGTGCTAAGGGCCTGATACATCGCCCAGGGTTTTCTCGACTGACCTGACCTTCGAAATCTTGGTGACTTTCGTAAAGCTACGTGTACATGCAGTGGAAAACTCGCGATACTACACTACGATAATAATTTTGAACAATCACTAACTATGTTTAATTGCAAATCCATCAAAAAGTTCTAGCCCCACCTTACAATGTACCCAACGAAAGAAAATTATCTGACTCCTCGTCTCGACACTCAATAATCTATCATTCGAATTACAAAAGTACTTATTTGTATATCACAAAAAAGAAAAGATAAAACGAGCTCTCAAGTCACTATCGTTTTCTTTCGATTTATACTCAATATTCTGTCACCCAAATCACAAAAGCACACACCTCTATATCTCAAGGGAGGAAGAAGCAAAATGGTGATGGAAAGGAGAACTAAAATACTCTTTCAACCACGCGATAAAAATACGTAGCTCTATATCACAAAAAGGAAAGAAGAAAAATGGTAAAGAAAAGGAGTAAAATACTCCCTATCCCAAGCCATAAAGATACACATCTCTACATCACCAAGAAAAGAGAAGAAAAATGGCAAAGAAGAGGATAAAATACACACTTCTATATCACAAAGAGGAAAGAAGAGAAATGGTAAAGGAGAGGAATAAAATACTTCCTACCCCAAACCATAAAAATAAATACCTCTATATCACGATGAAGAATGAAGAAGAATGGTAAAGAAAAGGAGAAAATACACACTTCTATATCACAAAAAGGAAAGAAGAAAAATGGTAAAGAAAAGGAGTAAAATCCTCCCTATCCCAAGCCATAAAGATACACACCTCTACATCACCAAGAAAAGAGAAGAAAAATGGCAAAGAAGAGGATAAAATACACACTTCTATATCACAAAGAGGAAAGAAGAAAAATGGTAAAGAAGAGTAATAAAATACTCCCTACCCCGAACCATAAAAATAAATACCTCTATATCACGATGAAGAATGAAGAAAAATGGTAAAGAAAAGGAGAAAATACACACTTCTATATCACAAAAAGGAAAGAAGAAAAATGGTAAAGAAAGGAAATAAAATACTCCCTACTCCAAACCATAAAAATACACACCTCTACATCACCAAGAAAGGAGAAGAAAAATGGCAAAGAAGAGGATAAAATGCACACTTCTATATCACAAAGAGGAAAGAAGAAAAATGGTAAAGAAAAGGAATAAAATACTTCCTACCCCAAACCATAAAAATAAATACCTCTATATCACGACGAAGAATGAAGAAAAATGGTAAAGAAAAGGAGAAAATACACACTTCTATATCACAAAGAGGAAAGAAGAAAATTGGTAAAGAAAAGGAATAAAATACTTCCTACCCCAAACCATAAAAATAAATACCTCTATATCACGACGAAGAATGAAGAAAAATGGTAAAGAATAGAAGTAAAATACTCTCTCATCCAATCCATAAAAATACACGCCTCTATATCACGATGAAGAATGAAGAAGAATGGTAAAGAAATGGAGAAATAAAATACTCGCTCACCCAAACCATAAAAATACCTGCCTCCGTATCACAAAGGAGGAAGAAAAAGATATACTCTCTCACCGAGACCACAACGATACACCTCTACAATAAGGAAGAAAAAAGAGAAAAGTGGAAAGTGAAAGAAAAGTAGAAGGAGAAAAGCTCTTAAAGCATTACTGTTTTCCACGCGGCGTACTCCACAGCAATTTGTCCCCGCGGAGAAAATACGAGGGTATAGCGTTCGGGGTAACACACCCTGTCCCTAAGTCTGCTAAGTCGAGTTGCCTACATAAGTAAGAAAAATCTTCCCGTTCATCAGGTGCCTCGACCCCGGCGTCAACGAATCCCACGAGGGAGTTCGAGTTCCTCGAGAATTCCGCACCCCTGTACGCTCGCCAATTCGTAAACGACTTCGGAATCGATGGATCCCGGGCTAGGTAGGGGGCGTGCGGTTCCTGCACGATTCCGGTCACGCGGCAGAACCACGCGATCCTTTGACTTCTTACCGCCACCATTTTCTCCCTTTTCTTCCCGTATCGAGCAACTTCGGCATGTTTCACGGTTACCAAACGCGCCTAACATTTTTCACCGACGATCGGCCGGCTCCGTGGAATGCCGGCTCCATCATCGAAATGGAACTCGGAATTGTAGCGCGGGTCACCGCGCGTCGAGTAGAATTTTAAGACTCTCCCGTCCTGCCGGATTGTTCCTTCCCTCGTTTCTCTTCCCGATTCTCTGCTTTCCACGTCTGTGCTGCGATCCGCGTTGCTCGCGTCATCCATTCCGACTTTTCTTCCACCGTGTCGCCACTGTTCCTCACGTTCCACGACACTGTGCTTCCCAACAGTTACGAATCCCTTCAGAGAGGAATTTCGGATTTTGTTTATTTCTTTTCTTCCGTCCTGAGACTGAATTTTCCAAGTCAACTTGGAAATTGGTTTATCTGTTTATTACCGTGACTCGATGATACGCGAACACTCAAGTAATCACCATATTTGTTAGTCTTTAGCGAAGGCCCATGGAATACAGCTAGGTAATGGTCACGAGAGTCCAAATTTGTTTGAACACCTCACAAAATCGACGGGAAAACACGCATCCACTACTCATACTTCGCATCAACCAGTCGCAGCCTACCCAAACTTATAAAGACACTGACACGCGTCAACCAAACAGATTTGGCACGCAAATTCCCATGACAAGCAGTCTAAACTTAAACGACGACTTAATTCGCTTCGTTATATTTTGTGAAAATCGGTAAATAACGTTACAATTGATATACGTCGATTCACGATCTTTTAAAAACCCTAACTAGGTTTAGATAGCTTAAGTTTGATTGGATCCTCATCCTCAACCCTCTCGCGTCAGAGTAGCGGGCCTTCAACCCTGTGAACCTCCATCCAGAGAATTTCAATGTTTGAGATGCGACTTGGAGTATTCTAGAAAACTGTTTTCTACTTTCATTTTTACTATTTTTAAGCTATTACTGCGTCCACAATATAGTTCGTCGATAGTATAGGTATTTTCATTGATAACGGATGCTATTCTCGCAGTAGGTGGTGCATCAATGGAACGTGTTTAAACTATTTTATTAAATTCGAGGAATACTTTTACTCCGGGTGTCAATTTCTATGAAATGGTAAACGAAACACAATGGTGGAAATTGACCAATTTTTTATTTGATTTACGATCAACTTAACAGGTCATTTTCTGAATGATTACTCTGAAGTTGAATCGTTGTTTAAATAAAAATAACGACGATGGAACGAGTGATTATAATAACGATATATTCAAATTTACTCATTTCTTCATAATTTTCTCATCGCTTTTCTGGGTTAGTAATTGTATATTACTGATTCGTTCTGGTTCGTGGAAACATTTTCTACGATAAACGGCGACTTTTTGAGAGAGTCCATCTTAAACAACGAATATCTAGAAACCTAGCTATTATCTGTATTTAATTACAAGACATATATGTAGTTTCCATCCCAAGATTCACCTTCTGGCTAGCTTTATATAAACTACCAAAGATTAATTTTGTTTGCAATAAATATATTTGTAAAAATGTGCAATGTGGACGTTCATTAAATAATATACTTGTATACGATACAATATCTAATTTTAATTTCTTTTCTTCTCATTTAAAATGAAAATTAAAAAATTGACTTCCTTTCCTGTGAATTTATATAAAAGTGAAATAAAAATTAAATAAATTAGCAATTGTCAGCATTTAATTATAAAAAATATAGCATTTACTTAAGAACTAGTGATTTTTACTAGTTCAGCAGAAATAGGTACATATGTATATATAAATTTTCGTTGGGTTTAGTAAGAAGGTCAATAGGAGAAGAGATGGTCTGGAACCAGAAGGAAATTGCAACTTACAGAGACCTTCCTGGATATCGTGTACCCAACGTACACCCTAGAACCGTCATAGAGATATGGCGTTCCTGGCGATTGTTATAAGTTGCAGGCAATTTTGCTCCTATTCCGTGACCATTCCTCCTATGTATTATTCTACACCCGTTTCCTCTACTTTCCCTTTCCTGTTCCACTTCCTCCTCCTCCTCTTATCGCGATGGCTATTTTATTCGCCTGGTATCTGATCCTCTCGTTCCTCAGCTGCCGTTTTTATTCCGAGATGCGTTACAGAGGTGATCACAGGTTAGGAGAAAATTGTCCGTAACTTATGATAACCTTCCAGAAATACCGTCGTACTTATACGGCATCGTACACCATAAATTGCATGCACATTTCATGAATTTTCTCTGTGTACAGAGGTCTATCCTAACTGGAATTCATCCTTGTCAGAGCGCGATTTGTACTGGATGAGTATTCGTCATATGGATAGCAATTCTTCTTTATATATGTATGTAGGAATGTTAGGTAGACAACAGAATAAGCACTGATGTTAACACTAAGTTTACGGAATCTCCATTTTTGTTACTCAAACGACTTTTGTATTTGGGGCAAAGCAGAAACTAGGCAGACAAAGAGGAACAACAAAGCGAAATGAAATATTCTCTGATATGTGTTACTAATAG
>NW_016909226.1:145906-189157 GCF_001483705.2 Eufriesea mexicana | reverse complement strand
AACCATAAAAATAAATACCTCTATATCACGATGAAGAATGAAGAAAAATGGTAAAGAAAAGGAGAAAATACACACTTCTATATCACAAAAAGGAAAGAAGAAAAATGGTAAAGAAAAGGAGTAAAATACTCCCTATCCCAAGCCATAAAGATACACACCTCTACATCACCAAGAAAAGAGAAGAAAAATGATAAAGAATAGAAGTAAAATACTCTCTCACCCAATCCATAAAAATACACGCCTCTATATCACGATGAAGAATGAAGAAAAATGGTAAAGAAATGGAGAAATAAAATACTCGCTCACCCAAACCATATAAATACATGCCTCCGTATCACAAAGGAGGAAGAAAAAGATATACTCTCTCACCGAGACCACAACGATACACCTCTACAATAAGGAAGAAAAAAGAGAAAAGTGGAAAGTGAAAGAAAAGTAGAAGGAGAAAAGCTCTTAAAGCATTACTGTTTTCCACGCGGCGTACTCCACAGCAATTTGTCCCCGCGGAGAAAATACGAGGGTATAGCGTTCGGGGTAACACACCCTGTCCCTAAGTCTGCTAAGTCGAGTTGCCTACATAAGTAAGAAAAATCTTCCCGTTCATCAGGTGCCTCGACCCCGGCGTCAACGAATCCCACGAGGGAGTTCGAGTTCCTCGAGAATTCCGCACCCCTGTACGCTCGCCAATTCGTAAACGACTTCGGAATCGATGGATCCCGGGCTAGGTAGGGGGCGTGCGGTTCCTGCACGATTCCGGTCACGCGGCAGAACCACGCGATCCTTTGACTTCTTACCGCCACCATTTTCTCCCTTTTCTTCCCGTATCGAGCAACTTCGGCATGTTTCACGGTTACCAAACGCGCCTAACATTTTTCACCGACGATCGGCCGGCTCCGTGGAATGCCGGCTCCATCATCGAAATGGAACTCGGAATTGTAGCGCGGGTCACCGCGCGTCGAGTAGAATTTTAAGACTCTCCCGTCCTGCCGGATTGTTCCTTCCCTCGTTTCTCTTCCCGATTCTCTGCTTTCCACGTCTGTGCTGCGATCCGCGTTGCTCGCGTCATCCATTCCGACTTTTCTTCCACCGTGTCGCCACTGTTCCTCACGTTCCACGACACTGTGCTTCCCAACAGTTACGAATCCCTTCAGAGAGGAATTTCGGATTTTGTTTATTTCTTTTCTTCCGTCCTGAGACTGAATTTTCCAAGTCAACTTGGAAATTGGTTTATCTGTTTATTACCGTGACTCGATGATACGCGAACACTCAAGTAATCACCATATTTGTTAGTCTTTAGCGAAGGCCCATGGAATACAGCTAGGTAATGGTCACGAGAGTCCAAATTTGTTTGAACACCTCACAAAATCGACGGGAAAACACGCATCCACTACTCATACTTCGCATCAACCAGTCGCAGCCTACCCAAACTTATAAAGACACTGACACGCGTCAACCAAACAGATTTGGCACGCAAATTCCCATGACAAGCAGTCTAAACTTAAACGACGACTTAATTCGCTTCGTTATATTTTGTGAAAATCGGTAAATAACGTTACAATTGATATACGTCGATTCACGATCTTTTAAAAACCCTAACTAGGTTTAGATAGCTTAAGTTTGATTGGATCCTCATCCTCAACCCTCTCGCGTCAGAGTAGCGGGCCTTCAACCCTGTGAACCTCCATCCAGAGAATTTCAATGTTTGAGATGCGACTTGGAGTATTCTAGAAAACTGTTTTCTACTTTCATTTTTACTATTTTTAAGCTATTACTGCGTCCACAATATAGTTCGTCGATAGTATAGGTATTTTCATTGATAACGGATGCTATTCTCGCAGTAGGTGGTGCATCAATGGAACGTGTTTAAACTATTTTATTAAATTCGAGGAATACTTTTACTCCGGGTGTCAATTTCTATGAAATGGTAAACGAAACACAATGGTGGAAATTGACCAATTTTTTATTTGATTTACGATCAACTTAACAGGTCATTTTCTGAATGATTACTCTGAAGTTGAATCGTTGTTTAAATAAAAATAACGACGATGGAACGAGTGATTATAATAACGATATATTCAAATTTACTCATTTCTTCATAATTTTCTCATCGCTTTTCTGGGTTAGTAATTGTATATTACTGATTCGTTCTGGTTCGTGGAAACATTTTCTACGATAAACGGCGACTTTTTGAGAGAGTCCATCTTAAACAACGAATATCTAGAAACCTAGCTATTATCTGTATTTAATTACAAGACATATATGTAGTTTCCATCCCAAGATTCACCTTCTGGCTAGCTTTATATAAACTACCAAAGATTAATTTTGTTTGCAATAAATATATTTGTAAAAATGTGCAATGTGGACGTTCATTAAATAATATACTTGTATACGATACAATATCTAATTTTAATTTCTTTTCTTCTCATTTAAAATGAAAATTAAAAAATTGACTTCCTTTCCTGTGAATTTATATAAAAGTGAAATAAAAATTAAATAAATTAGCAATTGTCAGCATTTAATTATAAAAAATATAGCATTTACTTAAGAACTAGTGATTTTTACTAGTTCAGCAGAAATAGGTACATATGTATATATAAATTTTCGTTGGGTTTAGTAAGAAGGTCAATAGGAGAAGAGATGGTCTGGAACCAGAAGGAAATTGCAACTTACAGAGACCTTCCTGGATATCGTGTACCCAACGTACACCCTAGAACCGTCATAGAGATATGGCGTTCCTGGCGATTGTTATAAGTTGCAGGCAATTTTGCTCCTATTCCGTGACCATTCCTCCTATGTATTATTCTACACCCGTTTCCTCTACTTTCCCTTTCCTGTTCCACTTCCTCCTCCTCCTCTTATCGCGATGGCTATTTTATTCGCCTGGTATCTGATCCTCTCGTTCCTCAGCTGCCGTTTTTATTCCGAGATGCGTTACAGAGGTGATCACAGGTTAGGAGAAAATTGTCCGTAACTTATGATAACCTTCCAGAAATACCGTCGTACTTATACGGCATCGTACACCATAAATTGCATGCACATTTCATGAATTTTCTCTGTGTACAGAGGTCTATCCTAACTGGAATTCATCCTTGTCAGAGCGCGATTTGTACTGGATGAGTATTCGTCATATGGATAGCAATTCTTCTTTATATATGTATGTAGGAATGTTAGGTAGACAACAGAATAAGCACTGATGTTAACACTAAGTTTACGGAATCTCCATTTTTGTTACTCAAACGACTTTTGTATTTGGGGCAAAGCAGAAACTAGGCAGACAAAGAGGAACAACAAAGCGAAATGAAATATTCTCTGATATGTGTTACTAATAGTGCCATCTGGCAGCCATTTTGGAAAGTATGTCACGAAAGGAAGAGAGCTCCTTTTATGAGACTATTTGTTGGTGAAGTAAAGACTGGACTTCGGCCTGGAGTCCTAAAATTTTTCATGTGACATTGTTAGAGTTAAATTTGCGTAATTAAATTTTTGAGTTGATTTGAGTAAGCATTTTATTTTAACATAAATCTTCTAAGTTATCAGTGATCACATTTTGAGTGTCGCGCACGTATTAACTCTATATTTGGTAATATAGTTCGACATCTTTCAGGAAGTTTGGAACTCTAGGGCCTGACTCCGCCATTAGTAGCACACTTGCAGAAATTAAATTCTCCAGGGTTGAATTTTTTTAACGTTGACATTGCTATGATTTCGAAGTAATGATTACAAAGTGGAATAAACCGCTATTGGCGGTGACATTCGACGAGGTTTTTGAATTATTATTGCGGGATTCTGAGGGGTGAATAGTTCTCCAATTGATTCTAATTTTCTTTTCACTTATAATAATCATAATTTTTTAAAAACTAAACATACACATATGTGTTAGTGGTGGATGAAATTTTAATACTAATAAGAACAATTCTTTATTTAATTACAAAGATTATCAAACACGAATATTAATTTTAATTATAATTAATTTATCACAATCACATTTAAAACTTATTTGCTCTCTCACTATTAAAACTTAATTATAACTGACCTACGCCAAATCATTTTCGTTTTCTTTTTCTTTCTTCTTTCGTACATTGAATTACATACACAATTCACACAACGCCTCAATCATTACAGGCATACCCATTTACCACATTACCTGAATTCATTAGATATTGCCATCCTATGCATACTTGTTACACTCATCCCGTTCTTACATACATCGCTCCTTTATTATATCAACACATATATTTAACCCTTTGCACTCGAGAGGCGCCTTTCAGTCACCATTTGATAAAATTTCGAAACTCGATATTAATTAATTTTTCAAATTTAAAATAATGGAACAATGTGCGAGGTATCGAAATTAAATAATTCTACGTGTTAATTATTATACGATTTCTTATTTACTGCTTAAGAAATATCATTAGCCTTATGATAGAAAATTTTTCAATTCGTGCCCTTCTTTAGCCGAAAAATCGTCGAGTACAAAGTGTTAAAAGCCTTTGTAACCATTACCACAATATGAGTCATTAACCCCGAACAGTTCAATAAGTTAACAGTTTAATAAGTAATTTTAATAATAAATCGTGTTCCTTTATCATTCTATTTGAGGCTTTTTAATTAAATTTCTTCGTATAGGAGTAATTTTAGCTAATTATTTATGTGCTATGAGGACGTGTTAAATTAACATCGTTTTTCAATGTTAATAATTATTATAATTGACGCTTTGTTTTTGAAACTTGTATTTTTCTTTTCTTTTCTTTCCACTGAATTTAGAAAGTGTGGTATAAAATTCAATTAACGATATGACAAGTTGACATTTGACCTACCTTTATAATTTTATGCAGTATAATTTCTTTCCTCGCTGTCAATTGCATTTAAACTTTATTTCAACCTTCTCAATGTGAATTAAAATTTTCCCTGTACATTTTCGTAGACAGGTTGTAATATTTTCTGAATGCTCGTATTCAGTATACCTACTTAATTTTTCTGACTTATTTACTTATGGATTTAATTTGTGCTATTTTTGCACAGATTCGTGTTGACCAGTTAGTTGGGTAATGTGAACATATTGTAGAAAATATTTTTATGCTATGGATTTCAAGGAGGAAAAATGTTTAACATGATATATCATAATAAAAAGAATATACTTGTAATTATTTTATTTCTTTTTTACTTTTGTTATAAATTTTTTAATATTACAATTTATCATGTATTATCCTATATGATATATGTATCTGTATATATTCTTGAAATAAAATTAAAGTAGTAATGCTGACTTAGTTTATGATGTTTTAGAACTTTTAAAACGTTTCAGAACATTTAACACCTTAAATTTTCGAGGAAAAGAAATTAAAATCCTATAGAAATTAATTTTTTGATGCTATTAATCAAGGTATTTAAAATAAAAAGGAATTAATAGCAACGAGAGTAAATTTTATGCTATTTATCGGCTAATAATTTCTAATATATCAACTTACTCCAAGTTTTTCTATATGCAAAGCTATATTCTATTTTGACTGCCAGTATATAGTCCCAAGTCAATTAAGACTTGGGACACCGGGTATAGCAGAAGTAAGTAATGAAAAAGCAGCGAAGAAATGTCCACTTCGTTCTGTAATTTTCAAACGGCACGAGACCACGACAGAAAGCATCTAGTTGCTTGTAATCAACAGAAATGAACAACGAAACACATTGCATAATTACAGACTAAGGTAACGTATAATTTGCAATCACCAAGAAACCCACGAAGGCTAACAATCTTCCATTTCCCTGTAAATTCCTTGACCCCATCTGGTCTTGTTCATTTCTGTAAATTGACAAACGAGTCTAAAGATACTAGCTGTGAAAAATATTTTCTCTTTAATTTTAAGTATGTTGTTAAATTCATTTAAGTTCATTTTCTTTTAAAGATAACACATTGCAAAACAATACTTTATTTTATTTAAAATATAAAATAATATTTTGTTTCGAATATTTTATAAATACAGATTCATGATAGAAAAATTGTTTCCTATTTTTACTTTTCATATGAATTTTAATCTAAGTGTCAAATGGTATTTTACATCATTTCTCATTTCAGAATCGTTCAGAAAAGTAAAAAGATAAAAGAAAGAAATAAAATAATAATAATTATCTAAGAATTCTTCTATCATCTTAAATTAAATATTTTAATACACTATTTATTAATATTATATGTTAAGAAATTAATTAGCTCTAAAATATCGCGATGAGAAGCAATTAATATGTATTTATTCGAGCAAAAAGATAATATTAACTGTTAGACTTTTTGAGGGTTAATTCACCCGCATGCAGTACTTTACGAAAGATAATATATTTCACGTAATACAAAGGATGTGTTTGGATTTAAAAAAAAGGAGGGAACACACGATTGCTTCTATATGCACAACTCGCAGGACGGACTCAGAAACAAAAGAACATAATTCCTATTGCTGTGTAGATAACTTAAGGATCTACTTATCCAACACTAATAATCCTTCCTAATTAATAAATATATTACTCACCGAAAATGTAGAATCCAGGAATCAAAATCAGAAACAAAGTCAGCTGGGAATTTTGTTACCCTGGAGAACTCTTCACGTAAAATCCTCAAGAATTTCGTTATCGATATCAATAATTGAGGTCGTTTCTGGAAAAGAGAGCTATAGATCTGTGAGCACATATCCACCTAGTCACGTGTCCAATAACATTGGTTTACTCCCATATTCTTGGTCTCCATGGAACTAAAACTTCTGACATGATTTACCTTTTTCCAGAAATGTCCTCAGTTTTAAATTAATACCAAAATTATCAAAAGATTCTATACAGACGTAGATAAGAAATTAATTCCAAACTTTTCAATACTGACATTATACACAAGGTATCCGATTTTATATCACCTTATGATCCAATGAAACCATTAAATCTTCTCAAGAAAATTCTTTACAGCTGCTTATAGACATAATCATAATCACAATTGATTGCGAAAATCTGGATATTTGGTTAATAATTATTCATAAATGTTTTAGCTTGATGTAATGGTAAAATTCATTTCTCTCCGTTGTTAGTGGGAATCTGCTAAGCGACGTGGCTCGCTTAGTGCGTGATGGAAAACTTGCCAAGTGACGTGTTTCGCTTGGTATCTAATGAGAAACTTGCCAAGCCATGTAGTTTGCTTGTTGTCTGATCAAAAACTGACTTTATCTTTTGGAACTTAAAGTAATCAGGAGCTGACAAAGGGTCAACGTTTCCTGGTTGGTAGTTGCCTGGACTAAGTGTGCCCTTGATCCTCGAATCCGTCACTATAAGTATTGTGTCTATTCTGAGCTTTTTTGCGCAATGCGTAGCTCGTGTCATACCTCGCCTTTATGGAATACTGACAAGTGGAATTAGAGATTTAATTGACATCTACTAAGGAAACTGATATGGCCCAACTAACGAGGAACTCAATCCGCACTTGACTCTGTGTTCGCCGAAGGAGTACGCCCAGGGACGTACCTGATATAGGCGTATTATCAGCTCATTAGCTATAGATAATATTATCTACATCAGGGTTTCCGACCGGAACTCACACCAGCCTCATCCCTCAGCGAATACTCAACAATTAACTTTCATTCGTAGACTAAAATCGGACACTCTATACATATCTTCCATATAATTGCCCATTTCACCACGTTGCAACCATGTATCGTCGCAAAAAATTAATCTAGATTCAAAAAACACGGTATCCATTGAAAATCAACACTCAACAATTAGCTAACTTCTATTCGCAGTCTAAAATCGGACACCCTATACATATCTTCCATATACTTGCCCATTTCACCACACTGCAGCCAAACATCAGAAGAAATCAATCTAGATTCACAAAACACGGTATCCACTGAAAATCAACACTCAACAATTAACTTACTAAATTAACTAACTTACATTCGTAAACTAAAGTCGGGCACTTTATACATTTCTTCCATATACTTGCCCATTTCACCACACTGGAACCAAGCATCAGAAGAAATCAATCTAGACTCGCAAAACATGGTATCCATTGAAAATCAACACTCAACAATTAACTAACTTATATTCGCTGTCTAAAATCGGACACCCTATACATATCTTCCATATACTTACACATTTCACCACGCTGCAACCATGTATCGTCGCAAAAAATTAATCTAGATTCAAAAAATACGGTATCCATTGAAAATCAACACTCAACAATTAACTAACTTTCATTCGTAGACTAAAATCGAACACCCTATGCATATCTTCCATATACTTGCCCATTTCACCACGCTGCAGCCAAGCATCGCAAGAAATCAATCTAGACTCGCAAAACACGGTATCCACTGAAAATGAACACTCAACAATTAACTAATTTACATTCGTAGACTAAAATCGAACACTCTATACATATCTCCCATATACTTTCCTATTTCACCACGCTGGAACCAAGCATCAGAAGAAATCAATCTAGACTCGCAGAACACATAATCTAGACTCGCAAAACACGGTATCCACTGAAAATGAACACTCAACAATTAACTAATTTACATGCGTAGACTAAAATCGAACACTCTATACATATCTCCCATATACTTTCCTATTTTACCACGCTGGAACCTAGCATCAGAAGAAATCAATCTAGACTCGCAGAACACAGTATCCATTGAAAATCAACACTCAACAATTAACTAACTTATATTCGCAGTCTAAAATCGGACACCCTATTCATATCTTCCATATACTTACCCATTTCACCACACTACAACCAAGCATCGTCGCAAGAAATCAATCCAGCCTCGCAAAACACGGTATCCTCTAGAAATCAACAACCTCGTATCTGACTTACCGAGAATGGACACCTAATTCCCAGCTATCCGTCGACTGCCAAAAAACACTGTGCGAAAAACCCCAACCGCTCATTGCCTCCGTCTAATCCAAGGAGAGCAACCCGTTAAAAAAGAACCCGGCAATTTTCCAACGTAGATTCTCGCCTACCTCTCCGTTCTCGGGCAGCCGTTTGAAGACGTTCGCCCGAGGTGTAACCCGGCTGGTGTAAAATAAAAAGACGAACGGAAGTCAGCGAAGAAAGGGACGAACAGGTTTTGCTTTGTACCCACGACCGTTAGCCGGGTCGGAAAATGCAGCTCTGTGTATACGCGGAACGGCAGCTTACGCGGAGCCCATTTAAGCTTGAGATCCTGCGCAACATATAAAAGTCGTGCGTTAAGCGGCGAAATTAATTTCGCCACGGCGGAGTGTTTTTCCAGCGGCGAGACGGGGCCGGCCTTTGTCTCGTGAAAACTTTCAGCTTCCATTTTATAATTGTGGCGCGGTTCCAAAGTTGCCGGCGTTGCCCTGCCGGAGACATCGCTACCGAGGCTCAGCCTCCTACTTCGACCGACAAACTTCTACACACGGCTCGCAGCTAGAACCGCGCACTTTTCAGCCAACCTCGCGCCCAGTACAAAGCGGCTAGTAATTATCTGAAATTTATGCTAACCGTTTCCCTTTTCCGGACGAGCTCGTCTCGTTAAATAAATTTCAAACGTCTTCGAATTTAAACCCTGTTTGCTCGATACGATGTCTGGTGATACGGGCAGTTTCGGGATTAAGAGTCTATACTTGGATTGGTGGGCAGAGACTGCGAGAGAATAGACGATGAAATTCTCATTGATCATTTCTGTTACCGTACCAGAGTCCAATGTCAATTTCGACATTCATTACCGAAACATCTTATAAATATTGTAAAACGCGTGTTCCGTCCCGGAGAACATGTTCATAGCATAACTCTTACTTTAATTTTCGATCGTTCTAAAGACTTTATTATTTTGTATTACGACTCTTACGCCGAGGGTTAGACGAGCCTTGCCGCTCTCTCAGCGGATTAAGTCATATATCTAAATGCGAAAGTTCAGAAAATTTGCAAGTACCAGACTCGACAGATTGGACCCACGTGCGACAGACCCGCCAAGGCGACGGACGGACACCACTTGTAAATCGCGTCATTGATCATCGAAAATCAGCTCCTCGACAGTTCCCTACTCCTCAGCCAAAGGTCCTTCCGTCACACCCTCTGTCCGATCAAAAATCTTTACTTTTCCTCCGCTAATATTTATCCTAACCAATCAGAACCAAACTGGAGAAAACACCGGACAGGACACGACGAGACACAAGACAGACCAAAATTGAGAAGTCAGTTCGTCTTCGACACGGATCACTGAAACATCGTACATATACTTATAAACGCGTGTTCGAAACGGTACTCCGATAAACGTCTCTGCTATAACTATTGTATACTTTTACTGTAAATACACACTATACTTTTACATCACACTCGGGATCCTTGATATTACAAAACTAATCACGCAATATTTATCTGGCGCGTGATAAGCGTTCTTGGAATCTGTTTTACAACGTTTATAATATATTTCGGCGATAGGTGTCGAAATACGGACTCTGGTGCGGAAGAGATTCCTTCTAGGTTTAATTTCGTATAATTCTTTGGGTGAGTTATATTCATCGTTAGAATCAATTATGTGATACAGGCTTAAATTCCACGAGCTTCTGTTCTGGACACCTAGAAACACTTGCGTGGGTTTTCCTGAGGCTGGAGTCCTTGGTTTTACAGGAGGGTTAGTCCAATCCTTGAATCCAGACCGAACAGTTAACGTCGCATTGTCAAACCACATTCAGTTAGTTATAAGCTGTATAAATGCACACTGTTATTGCTTATCGCTACCACTGCATATGTGATTTCACGCTATTTGTAAAACGTGCATGTTGCGGCCCTAGGACTGCAATGTCCCAGGTCAAGTAGGGGACTGTTTATATCCCTATTGCCAGAGTTCCTTGACTTATACACACTCTTCGCCACCTAGTCACCACTTGGGTAAACTATTAACCAGGACTAATATATCACTCTTAAGATAGGCACAAGGACCCAAATTATTTAAACTTCCACCACCACAGCAGGACGCTGAAATTAGTACACACCCGCAATATTATTCACAGTCAATCAGTAGACAGACGAAATTTATGAAACCACCGACAGAGCAGTCACGAAAGAGTTCTTCTAAAAATTCCAAGAAGACCGGACAATCATCACTGCCATACTATATCATCATCAGGACCCACCATCAGCTCAGGAAACAGTCTACTATAGAACTCTCTGTAGTTCAACCATAACCAGGCCTAGCTCGAATAAAGTATATCACGTATCTCAAGTGTCCTTTCTAACATTTGTCACTTGGAACAAGATTATAGAAGCAATTATGAATCTGAATTAAATTATTTATTTGGAAGATGATGTTGAAATTCTAATTACTCTTGAATTCAGCTAATTCGTCCTGTGCTGCATCGATCACACGGTGTGTGAAATCTGGATCTGGATTTGACTGATCTATCTACTAGATCTGTCCGACAGAAATCAACGAAAACCATGAAATAGGAAGATTCATGCTAGATGAATGAGCGTTGTCCAAATTATATCCGTGCTATATGGAAACCGTGTTATAGAACAATTGTAAGATCATTATGATTATAATTATTACAAATAGTATTTTATTTCTTGATGCTTCGTACTCTGTTGGGACTATCAGCTAAATACATCGATATAACGAAATTCTTTAAATACCTTGAAATTTATAAGAAATTAGTATACCCAGGGGAATATGGTATTCTAGGAATTATCCTTACTTAGCATAGACTAATTCAAATATGCTATCCCGTGTTTTGGTGACAAATGCTTGTGCTCGCAAAACCTGAGAGTTACTTAGACCTAGCGTGCAACTGTGTACACAATACTATAGTCTTCGACCACAAACTGGCCACGTTAGGCGATCGTTGTTTCTTCCTGGAACAGTGTGCTTTCTTCGCCGTTTCTTTTAAACTAACGCATCCCTTGTTTGTCCCCCAAGAGGATAGTGGGTTTATCCGTTAATGCATTGAGCGACCAAATCTTTTCGTCCTTACTTCAGTGAGGTACGTTCCGTGCATCGAGGAATGTTTATAAAATACCCAGCTTTCGAGCCATACTGTGAAATAACATTTGCCACTGTTTTCGTGTAATAATATAAAAAAAAATAATGGAATTTATTATTAAATACAGAAAATTTCGAATTTTTTGGTCTTGAAGGTAGGTAACATATTTTTGGGATTATAATACATGATTGTCACCAAAATTGATACATTAACGATTAATATTTATGCAAATTTTAATATGACTTTTCATGTTATCGATAAATTGAATGTGTAAAATAATTATTTCGAAAGATTAGTGTTGTATATCTTGTCACTAGGTCGTTCTTGATTGAGGATAGTTAGTGATGGATGGTTCTCTGAGGAAATTGTGTATAGCTTGAAATAGTAAGTGATCTGTAAGAGTTATCTTGATAATGTGTGTCTTTTATCCATGTTCTAAAAGGTCTAATATTTATAAGGATCCCTATGTTCACTTTATTTAAACTATATACATAGATACCTCATAATTCATACAAGACATTATATTTAATCTGTTTACTGTACGAAAAGAGCATTTCTGTCGAGGAATATACAATGCACCTCGTCCCTGGTATCCTGCTAAAATCTGTTGTATTTTTTTCCGACTTTCTTCTCTCAGGCTTTTCCTAACTGTTCCAGTTTCCTGTCTCCTCGCTCTCGAGCACCCTTTCTTTGGCTCACGAGGCCTGGCGAAGCACATATGGTACCGACGCCTGATCTTAGCTTGTTTCCCACTTTTCCCGAAACCATCGTTTTCCTCGCTCGATTCTTTTCTGTTTCCCTTTTCTATCTCTTTCCTTTCATTTCTGCAAGTCTGTTTTTGCCCCCAGCCAGTTTCTTCCTTACTCTCAGCCACGCCACATTTCTGTCCATTGACCTAGAGAATTTATTTTTACTTTTTATCCTCGCGACGCGTCGTACAAGTAGATTGAGACATTTCGAAACTGTGCCGCAAATACATAGCAAAAATCACGGGGCTACGAGCTATTCGAGGAGGTTTCTTTGAATTTTTCTTCTAAATTATTGATTTAGACTCTTCGAAATGCCATTAAATGGAACGATATAAAATCGTAGAGAATAAAGTTTATTAAAAATTATTATTATTTCAAATATAAGTCAGAAAATTTCGAATTTTTTGGTCTTGAAGGTAGGTAACATATTTTTGGGATTATAATACATGATTGTCACCAAAATTGATACATTAACGATTAATATTTATGCAAATTTTAATATGACTTTTCATGTTATCGATAAATTGAATGTGTAAAATAATTATTTCGAAAGATTAGTGTTGTATATCTTGTCACTAGGTCGTTCTTGATTGAGGATAGTTAGTGATGGATGGTTCTCTGAGGAAATTGTGTATAGCTTGAAATAGTAAGTGATCTGTAAGAGTTATCTTGATAATGTGTGTCTTTTATCCATGTTCTAAAAGGTCTAATATTTATAAGGATCCCTATGTTCACTTTATTTAAACTATATACATAGATACCTCATAATTCATACAAGACATTATATTTAATCTGTTTACTGTACGAAAAGAGCATTTCTGTCGAGGAATATACAATGCACCTCGTCCCTGGTATCCTGCTAAAATCTGTTGTATTTTTTTCCGACTTTCTTCTCTCAGGCTTTTCCTAACTGTTCCAGTTTCCTGTCTCCTCGCTCTCGAGCACCCTTTCTTTGGCTCACGAGGCCTGGCGAAGCACATATGGTACCGACGCCTGATCTTAGCTTGTTTCCCACTTTTCCCGAAACCATCGTTTTCCTCGCTCGATTCTTTTCTGTTTCCCTTTTCTATCTCTTTCCTTTCATTTCTGCAAGTCTGTTTTTGCCCCCAGCCAGTTTCTTCCTTACTCTCAGCCACGCCACATTTCTGTCCATTGACCTAGAGAATTTATTTTTACTTTTTATCCTCGCGACGCGTCGTACAAGTAGATTGAGACATTTCGAAACTGTGCCGCAAATACATAGCAAAAATCACGGGGCTACGAGCTATTCGAGGAGGTTTCTTTGAATTTTTCTTCTAAATTATTGATTTAGACTCTTCGAAATGCCATCAAATGGAACGATATAAAATCGTAGAGAATAAAGTTTATTAAAAATTATTATTATTTCAAATATAAGATATAATATTGTAGGATGGCGAAACTGGTCTTGAGACACCGAAAATTCACGAAAGAACAAGAACACGATAACACAAACTCAAAACTCGTAAACTGATTTAACTTAGAGAAAGAACACCAAGATAACGAAAACACACAAAGACGAACTCTTTTAAAACTCTCTTTCCAACACCAAGCGACTCACGCTTGTGCTGGTCAGAACTGATTTCAAAGGACTCTGTTTTGGTTGTCAAGGACCACGCTTTTATGCTTTCCTTAACCTACGTTTCACCTCCTCGTAGAGGAGTCACGCAACTTAATTTTGTTATATAGAATAACTTTTCGATTTGCTTCTAGAAGATATCGATCGGTTTACAATTTGTTTTGATATCCTACAATATTGTAAACAAAAATTCAAGTAATAATAATAATAAAAATTTAAAATAATTACGTAGTTAGTCCATTTGATATTTGATCGAGAGGTATAATATTTGTAAAATAAATAAAACTGATCAAAATAAATTGTTTATTCATTTTTTAAATGAACAGCTAATAATTGACAAATATTTAATTTCGGTACAGTATATACTACAATTATAGACTCGTTTTCGTTCTCACCTATAGACTAGTTCATGTGTAGGAATTCCTAGGTTTGCTAAACCCAGTGTGCTAATATCAATAAATGTTGCTAATATTTATTCTAAAATCCACTTTCCCTTAAAAACTGCTGAGGTTTCCACTTACATAGTAAATCGTGTCAACCGTGTTTACTGTAAAATATTATTAGCATAATAATAGAATGTATAAATAATTTATGTATAATGACAATTTTATTTGTGTATAAATAAAATAATATTTGTGCACTAATAAAATGTTTCTCTCAAACAGGGGCAAAATAAATGCTGCATTTGGGCTTCCGCATTTTGCGGGTATGATCAAATCTAGTCGACTAAATACGAAAGATATGTAGGCCACTGACGGTTCAGGAATTTCATTGTTCGCTGCCACAATAGGACAAAACAGACCCTTTTTTCTCTCTCACTGTGCTTCCAATGTGCTGACGTAAATAAACGTGAAAATAGGAAACAATTTGACCACAATTTTATTCATAAGAAGCAGTTTTCCAAGGTATTCTAAGAAATTTTGTTAACAATTATTCGTTTACCGAATACAGAACAATTGTCGTAAACCTAGTATGGTTTCGCGAAAAATGTGACATTTCTTATTATACACCGTAGTAATTTATTAAACCTTTGAACTGGGCGATCTTTTCGTTACGGAAACATAGTAATTCGAAGACTTTCTGTCATAAAGTCCATGATATTTTCAAAATGGTAAATAATTAGTGCAAATTAACAATAAGACTTAGAATTATTTTACCACGTGCCGATATTCCACGTGTCGTTGGGCAATTTTAAATTCGAGATATTAATTAATAACGATCTTTGGAATCTGTTTAAATGGTGACTGAGAGTCGCCTCTCGAGTGCAAAGGGTTAATACTATGGCGCTGAAAAACATGGAATAATTTGTGAAAAAGAAAAAAAAATAGGAAAGGGGTAAGAAATTAAGATCCATTATATGAAGCTTATAGTTAGAGAAAAATGTGATTGTTTTTACAAGGATCACTATACACAGGCGAATAAAAATGAGTGTATTAGAGGGTATACGGGCTGACATGGACAGGGACCCTCATTCTGGTTTGTACTTATAAAAAGACGATGAGAGAGGGATGAGAGAGAGATAAAGGAGATTAGTATCAATCAGAGTTTAAAAAATGAGTGTGATTTCGTTTTTGTATTATTTTCTCTTCACATAATATACTTTTAAATGTATTTGTGAATTTTTAGTATATAATGATCGATTGATGTATATAAATATATTTATTTTGAAATAGTATAGTTCAGGAAGTACATTGAAATTGTTAAATGTCTAAGACAAGGAAAATTTAATGATAATTCTGATGTTGCGAATATTGAGTGTTTGTATTTCAACATATATATATTATAATATCCTTTGTTTAATACGAATGTATATGTAGAAATATATTTTTATAAAAGTGAGCATTATAACGTTAATAATTTTGTCAAATTTATAAATTTATATAAATTAATAAAATTGACAAATATTCTATCAGTGAGTAAAGGATTTTAATCACGTTAAAATATGCATACGAATATGTAAATAGAAATAAACGTTCACGAAAGTAACTTAATATAGGTAAACAAATTTTAAAATTTTTCAAAGTTCTCAAACATTTATCTTAAATTTATTGACTGTAATATAAATATGCGATTATGTACATAAAAATACATTTTCATGTAAGTACAATATTTAATAAAATTAATCAAGCTTCGACATCAGAAGGAAAAGGCAAATCTTTCTAAAACTTTATACGAGTTACTTGCAAATATAATTTTCAAATAGTATTTACAATTATTTGAAAATCGCGACATTCCATATTACCCCGAATGCACCAGTATTACCAATACTATTAATACCAATACTGCTATACTACGCATAGTAAAATCCTCAATATTATTTTCATCCAAGCAATCTCTTTTTTAAATCATCAATTCCCATTCGTTACATCTGTAAATAGATACAGATTGTTTATTAACAATATATACTTATATACCATTTGTAAAATGTCGTAAGAATTTACAAAAATTTTATTATAGCAAATGCTATAAACACACAATTTAACTTTCCCTTGTTTTTAGGTTATACTCTCTCAGCTTATACTCTCTTCTTACAAATCTTTCGAAGAAAAAAAAAGAAAAAACTGATCATCGCAATAGAGCTTGCAATTCTTTGCGAAAAGAGCTAAGAGCAACGGTAGCACTTGTTTTAATTTTTTTTTACGGGAAACTAGTTTTTCGAAAACTTTCTGCCATAAGGTCGACGATATTTTTAAAGCGGTAAATAAAAAATCGTATGCAATTTAAGACGTAGAATTATTTTACCTCGATATTCCACGCATCATTGGGTAATTGTAAATTTGATATATTAATTAACGTCCATCTTTAGAATCTAATTAAATGGCAACTGAGAGGCGCCTCTCGAGTGCAAAGGGTTAATATATATTCGTCCGACATCTAGCGTTCGCGGGGAAAGAAATTCCCGATGAGAATGTTAATTGAAATTGCATTTACTGTAAGATATAAAACACGAACTTCCAGTTGGCTTGCTATTTAAAATAATTCAGGCTCGCGTCGGCGAACAATGAACTCGCTTATGCAGCCTGTTCCGTCTTTGTCTCTGGCCGAGCAAAGATTGCGTAATTTCATCACGTTTGAATACGCAGTGGCAAAGGGCTCCCGGAGAGAAAACCGGTAATTTCCACGTCACAATAGATTCGCGATAATAAAACGTATTTAGAACGTTCCGATGGAGCCGGCGTTTTTTCGTACGCGTTTTCTTTGAGGTCGAAAGGTCCCAGGAGAAAAGGAAAAATTGCCACGCTCTTTCTTCTCGCTGGAAATCAGAGAAAGTGAGAGAGAAATACGGAGAAGGATCCAGCGAATGAGAGGGAAGGGAAAAAAGGAAATCCTCGTCACTTCGTTCGCCAAGGAAATCTGGGTCAAGTGGAAACGTTTGCTTTTATTCCCAATAATAGAGGAATGTAAAAGAGACGAAACCCTTTTGTCGCCATAGGCATTGACAGAGCCTGGGGGTCGGGGGTATTATTTTTTCCCCGATTATAGTCGAGATCGTTGGGAAAAACAAATTAGACGAATTTGTTTATTGACACGTAATTAAGAGGAGACTTTTGAACTTGCCTTTGCGAGAGAGAAATCTGCTGGATGGGGGGAAAGGGAGCGGACCGACCATCAGGCAGATAAGCGAAGATTAATGAGAGGATCAGGGATCGTTATCGTGCCTGTAGTCTGGATTTCTTGTGTTTCTTTCGTTATGAAAGTCGGATCTCTGTCATTTTAGACGATGAGGGATCTGTGTAGATTTGTACATTCCTTTCCTTTTAATTCCGAAATTCGGTTGGACATATTTGGAATGAGGACTTTGTTAGTGGTGGATGAAATATCAATAATAATAAGAACAATTCTTTATTTAATTACAAAAAAATGATCAAACACAAATATTAAATATAAATCTAATTAATTTCTCGCAATCACATGCTCACACCCATTAACAGTAAACTTAGTAATTCATATATCCTTTGACTACAAATTTAATGGGTTGTTTAATATTTAAGTACCAAATGCTATTTTCCTTCAGTTAGTTTATGATATTGGTAGTTCAGTACCCTTATTATCTTTCTAAAATTGTCGTAGTTATACTTATTTGGAAGTAATGGAATATTCAAAGGCAAAAATTTTCTGTCACGATACCACGTTTTGTTAGTGATGGCTGAAATAACGATGAAAACAATTCTTTATTTAATTACAAAAAAATGGTCAAACACAAATATTAAATATAAATCTAATTAATTTCTCGCAATCACATGCTCACACCCATTAACAGTAAACTTAGTAATTCGTATATCCTTTGACTACAAATTTAATGGGTTGTTTAATATTTGAAAAACAGGATCATGCATACAATTTTTGGAGACGATTACGATTTTATGCCGAAATGGCATAACAGCATTTGCTATATAACGATATATACTTTTAATACATGCTTCTTATCATTTCTTTGCTTTGTACTTCTTTATTTAATTGTTTATTTTATTTGTCTTTTATTCTTTATTTCTCTTTCATCTTTGTATACAAAGTTTGACTTATTTTCTCAATGTATTTAAATTTTGGTTCATTTTGATTATTACATTTTTCTTTCCCTTTTTGTTTCCTGTAAAAATTTTATTTATTTTCTTACTCTATTTAATTTCATATTTATTTGTTTTTTATTCCTTTCTTTCCTCTCTCTTATTTTTGATTATTCTCTACCCTAAGATTTTATATTATTAATAGTATTTTTGTGGTAAATGAGGTAATGTTCTCAACGAAACATTAATATTTAAAATAAAGATAGATAAATTGTAACATTGAAATAAGAATTTGAAGTTTTCTTAAATTTTGTCTTAACGTCATATTAGCTGTATTAGCAATTATTCAATGCAATATAATATAATATTTTTAACAGGAGTTTGCTTTCCTTAACGAACTTGATGAGGTTGTCTATCTAACCTTTACTGAAATTGTCTTTTAGCCGCAGACCGCACCGTAGTGTATGCATTCTAAATTGTGGACAGAATAGTAGCAGGTGGTTCACTGATTTGCAACACGGTGTAAGTTTCATGCTAATATTTACATGATCGATATACGTTATCTTTAATAAATTAAGCCTCGAAAATTAGACGATAAAATCAGAGGATCAAAATAAAATTGAAAATGTTTTAGAAAAGATAAATATACATGCAAATATTAATTGAATGCTAAATATATCGGTACATAATTAAATAATTATTTCAAATTATTTATTATTAAAAAAAAATATTGACGTGACAAAAATAATTAACAATTTAAGTAATCAGTAAAATATTTTATTGAGTAATAGTACTGACCAATCTGTGTGAAGAATGTAATAATAGTGACAAGAAGTTAAATTACATTGTTATAAAATAACAATTTCTATTAAACTTTGATGTAATTGAAACAAATTCTTTGAAATATTTGTTTAAATAGAGGAAAAACTTATTAATGAGATTTAGTGGAATACAATTCAGTGAAATTAAAATATCATGAAGTTGTTATTAGAATGTTATAAAATTACTTTTTAAATTATATAAAATTATAAGCTCTTTGTGATTACATTAATATATTAAGTTACATCTGCTCGATCAATATATCTATATAAAGCAGATATAGTTACTCCTAATAATTAATAATTTTGCATGCAATTAAATTAACTAATAACACGTTATTATTTATGTAATATATATAATGGACATATTACATAACCACGAAAAAGATAACAATAAAGAATAATAGCTTTAAACGTTGTTAAATTAATAATGAACAATAAATAATAAAACAAACTAATTGTAATCAGTATTGTATAAATATATATACATTTATATGATATTAACCCTTTGAACTTGACGATTTTTTGGTTAAAGGGGAGTAGGAGTTCAAAGATTTTCTGCTATAAAGTTGACGATACTTTTCTGATCAGTAAATGAGAAATCGTATAACAATTAATGCATGGAATTACTTGATTTCGATATTTCGCACGCCGTTACATTATCTTAAATTTAACATATTAATTACTATCGATCTTCAAAATTTTATCAAATGGCAACTGAAGGGCGCCTCTCGAGTGCAAAAGGTTAATATTTGCAATACTACATAATACTTGCAATATTAACCCTTTGCACTCGAGAGGCGCCTCTCAGTCGCCATTTAATCAAATTCTAAAGATCGACGTTAATTAATATACCAAATTCAAAATTACCTAACGATGTGTGCAATGTCGATGAAAAATAATTCTATGTCTTAATTTGCATATGATTTCTCATTTACCATTTTAAAAATATCGTCGATTCTATGACAGAAAATCTTCGAATTACTATTTTTTCAGTAATGAAAAAGTTGCCGAGTACAAAGGGTTAATGTTGCACTGATAGCAAAATAAAATGTGATTATTTGTATAATTCATATAACGAACCTATTTTATAATCTCACGAAGAGCAACAGAGTACCTTTCTACATAACAATAACAAATGAAGTACGAATTGTATTACTGTTAGTATTTGTTATTAATAAACCGTTGTTAGTAATGTACATAATATATCGTTAGTAATTGTTAATAATTAATTGCTAAATAAATAATAATTAATATTTAATAATACCTTGTACTGTTATGTAATATTATATCAAATATATTCAAATACCAACTATTGCTCGTTAAATGAATAATAAATAATATTTATCTTCACATAAAACTTTACTTCAATCAATCACTGTTCAATCTTGCTTTCTGTTAATATTTCTGTGTGTAATGTTTCTTAAATGAAGGTGCTATTGAAATTATAAAAATGTATAGAAGGGTTAGTATTTCAATAAAATTAATTTTTTTTTTTACTAGAAATATCGCATGGCGGAAAATTAGCCACTTCGGACACTGCTTCAGCCACTGTTGCAAAAGTTAATTAACGAGAGATCGGAAATATTTGTGTTTTCGTTTTATTATCGGATTTTCTATCACTGTAAAACTTCAATCGAATGTGTACCTTGCGTTGCTCCAGTCGAAATGGGTTCGAAAGTAAACACAGTAATCTACAGAGTGTTCCATAACTTCCCATGCAATTTTTGACAATTCTAAACAAAATTTTGCTAGTTCTAAAACAAAAACGTCAAAAATAAAATGAATATTTCATACATAGGATGTTTATGAATATTTCGTTGAAAGCTTATTATTGACGTATGAATGATAAATTAAACCAGTATCGTATACACTTCATTTTTAGCATGATTTTCAATTTATTGTTGATCGAATTTCGTCGCAATTTCGTTTGAGTATATAGTATTCAATAATACCAAAATTTTCAATTAATTCATTTTACAGTATACATTTACATTTTGTAAAGCTTTTTATTATATTAAAAATTTCACAATAAATTCCAGAATATTGGTTTTCATACAAATTGAAAGAGCATAATGAACACGATAAATATTGTTATATGAGAGAAAATAGAAAATTGAAAAAATGAATCATTTTTTTATACTTTTACTTTTTATGTTTTTATTCCTTTTTAATTTTTTACTCTTAGCTTAGGTTTCATGTATACAAATTTATATAAAAGCATTTAATATTTAAATGAAGCAGAAGAGTTACTTTTTACGTAAATAAGTATAAATAAGTAGTAATTATTAATAATTAATCACAATAGTTATAAATGAATAATAAAAATGAAAATCTGTCAATATATTTCAACAATAATTTATTTCAAATATTATTCGTCATTTCTTATTTATTATATAATTATTTGTGACTCACTAATATTCGCGGTGTTTCGAAAGATAATCAATTTTGAGAGTTGTTTTCACCTCTCAAATATGAAAAATTTTCAATAAGGGAAATTCCTGTCACATATTTTTCTAAGAACTGTCTCCCACATAAATTTTGTATAAAACCTCAGTATACAAATTTATTATATTGTATTTATTGTATTATTGGTAAAAAAAAGGTATCATGTATGGCAATGGTTAACATAGGTTTGAAATAGAAGCTCAATAGATCTCACAGTCAAAAAGTCCAGGTTATCAAATAAAAATTAAAAAATAAACAGGAAATTATAGAAGCATAAGCACAAAATCCAACATGATCAATACGACCAATATTCTGACAAACTATGAACTCGGTCTTATCTACAGTACAATCTGATAACTTAATTGTGGTAATGACTAACATAGATATCGAATATATATGTGTTGATATAATAAAGGAACAATGTCTGTAAGAAAGGCATGAGTGAGATAAGTATGCATGGAATGTCAATATCTAATGGATTCAGGTTATTGTGATAAATGAGTAATGATTGAGGTGTTGTGTGAATTGTGTATGTCCATGTAATGTATGAAAGTAGAAAGAACAAACCAGAGAGATTGGTATAGGTCAGTTGTAATTGAGTCGTAATAGTGAAAATAGGTGTGAGCATTTGAATGCGAGAAATTAATTAGATTTATACTTAATATTTGTGTTTGATCATTTTTGTAATTAAATGAAGAATTATTCTTATTGTTATCGATATTTCATCCACCACTAACATCATCGTGTGCTTCATGTTTCGTAGCTTTACTAAAAATAGTTTTTAACACGTTGACTGCCATGGGGGTCACCGGTGACCGACACTCAACTTGGCGATGGCGCCATGGGGGCCACCGGTGACCTGCGACGCGACCATTAGTAAAAATACATAATTAGAGTAAATATCGATACTGATAAATTTTTAAATAGTACCATTGTTACTATAATGGTTCGAAGAAATTAATGCCATACAGAACATGCAAAAATAATTTTATTTATACAAAGGAAAGGTGAACCAAAACAGTCGGCACAATATGTCGCCACTTTTTTAGTGCAATCCTTTGCTCTCATTCTTCCTAGCTGATTTGAATTATTTTCATAGCACACTTTGCAAAATCGCCTTACATTCTCGCACACTTCCAGGTTTCTTTTTAAATTCGTGACGACGTTTTTTCTCTACGTAATTGCTCGATGAAATGCAATCTTCGTGATCAGAACATTTCACTAAATACATCGCTAACTTCATCCCAAAATCGGGAATTGAAATATTTTTTCGAGTTGCTTTTCAAACAATTGATATTGGCAAAAATGGTCTACAGCGCCGCGGGGGTCGCCGGTGACCCCCACCACGAAAAATACATTAAACGCGATTATACAACTCACCTTATCTGTTGTAAATAATATTTCAACATAATATGCATCGCGTAATAAAATATTCATGTTGGCGCCACGGGCAAACCACGTAAAATGCGCGTGGTAGTCAACGTGTTAATGAACCATTCACTGACTGTTTTGACGTAACATTTTATTTGAAGAGACAATTAGTATGTACTTTTAACCGTAGAAAAAGTTAGGATCTGAGTTGGGAACCAGACTATTTTTGTGGCGATCTTGCGTACCTCGGAACAGAACCTTCTCGTAAACCGATTTCGTTAGCTGTAACTGAAGTTGCAATTTGTGTTAAGCAAATAAAGACTTTTGTTTTTAACCGGCTTGGCTCCCGCTTCTGTGATGGATGAAATCCTCTTTTGTCTTAAGTATGTGTTCCTCGCAAAGAGGAAACCAGCTATTTATCTTTCAAAGTAATTTCCAACCTTTGGATAGAAGTTCATAACTTATCAAAGGAAAGGTATTTGCGTTGATGCCGCACACTGTGTTGGTTTCAATTAAAGCATTAAAACATTTCGTGTAATAGAATTCCTTGACATTATCATTTTATTTGTCTTATTACTTTTTCTTAGGCCAGATTTTGATATACTATAATATATACATATATGAATCTTAAATGTATTCTACGATATTGTTGAAGTGGTTCAAATGTGTCGCTAGAACGTTATTGACATATTTTCTCACATCTATAAACATCCATTTCCATTTTTATATTTTTAACACACGTTTTTGCTGAAAATGTAAAAATGATTCATTAATAAAAAGAAATATATACTTTCTTTTACAGACAAATGGCAATAAAAATACAAAATTGACGTTTTAAGTTAATTTATACGAGTAATTAATGAATATTGGTTAATTAATAATTTAGTAGTAGTTAATATCAATAATTGTTACTGTTAATAATGAAGTAATCGTTATTCGTGGTACAATGGTCCGTGTACCATTTATTTTGTATCCTTTATTTTATTAATTTCTTTTTGTTTATAATCTCCTTGACACGAGCTTCACTTATTGTATTGCTATTCGTAATAATTTCTCTATTCATACTAATCACTACAATTTTGATAAGTATCTGTAATCACTGAAATAACAGTTACAATTATATATTATTGTTTTGAAACTTCATTCTTTCTTGATGTTATGTAACACTGACAAACCTGTAATGTCGATGATGGATGCAGTAAAAATTCAAAGGATGTTGAAAACGATTTCATTTTTTCTTAAAAGCACGATCTGTAAACCTAGGTTTAATGACTTCATTGTCCACGCACATCTCTCAGCTGAACTCATCCGGAACTCCAAACTTTCTCATTGCAAATCATAGCACCGAGGGACTTCCTCATCCATATTCCATCGCATATTTTCAATCTTTCTATAAGCGAAGTTTCCAACCAGACCACCAATCACAAAAATGCGAAAAATACACCTTTCAAGCCCTCCCTTTCAGGCTCAGCCCCTGAAACTTTCAAGAAAAAGAGAAAACCTACAGTCGGCTGATTCTTCGTCATGCTCATGCAGAGACGTTTACTTGCTTTCCATGTCAATCAATAACGTTTTGTATAATCTTGAAACTTCTTTAGTCACTGTCAGAATCCTTATAATTTATTAGTATCTTCAATTTAATATAAGCAGCCGAGTTGGAAATAATCGTGTATGCATAGGAAGTTTCAGTATGTTGCAAAACTTAAATGGCATTTATTATTATAAAATAATGGGGGATTTAAGAATTTTAATATATTATATTTAATTACTAGCTTTGATAAAACATAGAAATACTTAATTTTTTTAAAATTGTTAATATTTATACACTGTTGAATTAGGAAGGGAGCCGGTTAAAAATTAAAATTAAAATTAAAATTAAACTTAGAATTAAAATTAAAATTAAAGTTAAAAATTAAAGCGTACGTCCTTCCTCGTCACCTGACCCAGGATTATTGTGTTTTCTTCCACAGTGGAAAACTTTTCCACTACATCTAAACCCTCGCATCACAAATTCCTTACGTTTATTCCACCATAGACAATATTTTTGTATACGGTATTAAAACTCAAAGATCATTAACTGTGAAAAACATTTTTCAAAATCTTTCAATAATAATACTAAAATTAGAATTATTGATCTGTTATGTACAGCTTAATATAGCGTACGTATATGTTAATGCTTCTAAATATGCTGTACATAAATAATAAAAATTCAAGTGAAAATGAACAGGTAAATTGATCTTGACTGAAACTGCTGACATATTCCCCATAATTCTAGAAATAAATTATTAAAATTTTATCCCGATAATTTTTTCATCTATTAATAATTGGATTATAGCTGTATATTGAAGAAGCTAATCAATTTGTAATTTTATCTTGCGAACTTAACTTCCGGATTCGTCCTCAATTATATTTTTGTCTCGATAAGAGGCAAAAGTACCTGTATATTTTTAGTAACTGTAAAAACAAATTGGTTTGGTAGTGTAGACGTTAGAAAAACTTTTGCGAACACATGTATGCGAGGAAGCAACTTAAAGGCGAGTATACCGGTTAAATGTGCAGTGCATATGAGTTGCTTGTAAAAAGAGGATGTTGTGCAGGAAGTTGCGAATGTTACGAAGTGGAAGAAGGTGAAACTTTAGGATTGTTTCCCTGACCCGATAACCCTGGAGTCATTTTCGTATCACGTTATTCTATTTACTGAAAGGTATACACTTTCATAATAAGAGAAAAGAAGCTTACTATACTACTCGATATAACTTAAGCCTGGAAATTATGATCATTTCCAGACAGTGATGCTTTGTGAAAAATATATCAAATATGTGCAATATGTGTATGAAAAAGTTTATTTATTATAACACAAATGTTTTGTAATTTGTAGAATAATATAAGTATGAATATTTTATAATAATCTTTTGTAAATTATACATTACGAAATTGTGTTTGTTATCAGTGAAAAATCAGTAGTTAAAGACAATTTGGAATGAAACTTACTATACTACTCGATATAACTTAATCCTGGAAATTATGATCATTTCCAGACAGTGATGCTTTGTGAAAAATATATCAAATATGTGCAATATGTGTATGAAAAAGTTTATTTATTATAACACAAATGTTTTGTAATTTGTAGAATAATATAAGTATGAATATTTTATAATAATCTTTTGTAAATTATACATTACGAAATTGTGTTTGTTATCAGTGAAAAATCAGTAGTTAAAAACAATTTGGAATGAAACTTACTATACTACTCGATATAACTTAAGCCTGGAAATTATGATAACTTCCAGACAGTGATGCTTTGTGAAAAATATATCTAATATGTGCAATATGCGTATGAAAAAGTTTATTTATTATAACACAAATGTTTTGTAATTTATAGAATAATTTAAGTATGAGTATTTTATAATAACCTTTTATAAATTATACATTGTAAAATTGTGTTTGTTATCAGTAAAAAAATAGTAGCTAAAAGTAATTTTTTTACGTCATATAAGGTTGTTGAAAAGAATTTTCAATTTGTGCTAACATTAAAATTTTTGTGATATTTCCATGTTTGCACTTTCCAAATTGTCACTTATTTTAGAGAATACATTGAAGTTATTATTATTATTTTGAAATACTATGTCTATCTTTCTTTTGTAACAATTATCATTAAGCAATAAGCTGTCAATACAAGCAACTACAAAAATGATGTCTCTGTCAGAAATTCTTAAGATAGTTCATGATTTATATGTCATATAAAATCACTTTTCATCATTACTAACAATTTTTAATCACATCATACTTGTTTCGTCCCGAACCGGGCCACTGGCGACGAGCGAACTGTTCTTCTCTGAGTGTTCTAAAACTCGGAGATACTGTACCAATTTTTGTAACAAGAATTCCCAAAGGCGAAGAATTTAACACCAAAATTTAGCACCTTTTGGTCCTAGCCTCAGCTGGTCCCTGAGGACCAGCTGGGTCCGAACGAAAGGACTAGCGCCGTTCCCTGGGGACTGGTGTGGCAGTTAACGTGTTAATAGAGCTAGACCTGCTTAGGGTTGAACTAAAATAGTTCTAATATGTTACTGTCTCTCGCACTGAGTTGATCGTCATCTGAGTTGAGTCTTGACTGATGATCTGGTCGTAATGTTTGTTCTGTTTTCGTGCGATTTTTAGGAGAACTCTGTCGTGACTGCTGTCTCTGTGGTTTTATAAGTTTTGTATGTCTACTGATTGGTTGGTGCGAAATGTAAGTGGTGTGTGTGTGTGTTCCCCTATTGGTTGTGAATAATATTGTGGGTGTTTGATAACTTCGATGTCTTTCTGTGGTGGTGGATGGATAAATAATTTGGGTCCTTACGCCTATCGTCTTAACTGACCCTTGCTAAGGTTCACCCAAGTCGTGACTACGTGATGAGTGTATAGGAATCAAGGAACGCTGCCAATAAGGACATAAACAGTCCTCCAGTTACTAGAAATGTCCTGAGCAGCAACAATACTGTGCTCCTCACTTTTCCAAGTTGTCACACAGTTTCTAGATAAATATCTCACCCTTGTAACCAAAACCTGTAAAAGTAGCATCTCAAAAACAGACAAATTTTAACAGCAGTCTATGCAGAAACATGCATAGAATTATTTCGACATGAGTTCGATTCAAATACAAGTAGCTAAAGCCTGTTTTGAGAAAAGTATATTTTATATTATATAGGTGCCAGTCTAATAGTAATATCTCACAGACAGTATGATTTATGTCACGGAAATGTGCACCTTTCGTCTACCAAATTCTACTACAATCCGACAAGTCTAACACGAGGAAAGTATAGGTTTGTTCCTGCAACTCCCGTGGTTCCTTATGTGGCATAGGTCAGGTTAGCAAGTTTGGAACGTTGCACACGAATGTGCCAACTCGGATATGATTTTGGTCTCATGTCGAATATCACGAGCTATGTCACACTCTAATCTCTATTAACCCAATATATTTTGTCTATTTATTTCACGTGTAGAAATTTTAGATTTCATAGTTTGGAGTCTTGGTTAATTGTCAGAATGTGCGTTAGTCTTTATGCTTGCACAGAATTTTTCGGAACAGGTGGACATATTGTAAACTCGAACAGTATGGCAATATCATAAATTATTATACTGAGCTACAATCATGTGCAGTTTCTAGATATTAGATATTTGATAATGAATATTTAATTAAGTTCTAATTGAGTTCTAACTCTGGAAGCTAGATGGCTATTATTTTTTAGTTATAATCATAGTCATTTTCCTATTATTCTAAGTAATTGCTATACTCTGGTCACTGATGCCTACCATGAGCCCACTGAGGACATAAATTCTAGTCAAGACTAACCGGTGTGGCAGTCAGTGTGTTAGAGGCATAACTAATTGTAAGATATAATTGAAGCAGATTGAAGGCTTCAATAGAACCAGAGCAAAAGCAAAGTAATTTATCCATGACAGTATTTGCATGGTCATTAATTCCGGTAATAATGTTATGAAAAATCAACCAGAGAAAGTGAAGAGTCACGTAATGAACGAGAGCAGGAATTAAAATTTACTAGCTGTAGACAGAGAAGACTATTAATATAATTATAAATCATTTTAGATAGAGGAAGTTTGCTAAATGACCTTGTTTCAGGATTATACCTGTTGCTGGTCTCATGACCATGTCATAAGCCTCTGTAACCAAAATCTTATTTCATCATGAAGAAAGAGTAACTTATTTATTTATTTAATTAAGATTCATTTAATTCAAATTTTTAATTTTGTAATCATTGTAAATATATATCTTGGGTTATTATAGTAAGATATGAATAAAATAATAAAATGCTATAACATGACAGCAAGTAAAGAAAGTAAATATACACAGATGTATAGGTAGATGGCGCTAAAGGTTTAACTTCCGAGGCAGATGGCGCTGTAGAGGGTAAACAGAATTTGTAGGTTAGGAAAAGAGCAAACCAGATTGTTTTGGTATCCTGTACGAAAAATTCACGCCTTTTAATATCAAAATAAATAGTATTAATTAATGCACATCAAAGGAGTTTCATCTTACGAAATAAAATACAAACGCAAGTTAATTATCGATTATTACATTTCAAATATTGTGTTAAATTGCAGATGGATTCGAAGCTTGTAACCTACATTAATCTACTGTTATTGGAAACTGGAATTCACTTTGATGATTGTCAAATTCTTCACAAAGGTATTCTGGGATTACTATGCAAACTAGGTTCTGTGTATTTATCATACCCCACAGAAATGCTTATAGAGAAGCATAGGAATGCATTGGTTTATCGCGATTTCGGGGAATTAGTTGCGAAATTTACGCTAAAGCGAAGGTGATTTCGAATATTACATCTGTGTTTGTTTAAATTGGATTTCTTGTATACGATTGTTCGTAACTATACGTCATCATTATCGGACTCATATTATATTGATTTACCTGGTGATTAGTATAACAATAATACGTAGTAGTAACGTGTTAACTTACGACTGCTAAACAAATATGATATGATATATTGATTGTGATGCATACAGGATGAGTCTAGTAACTAATAAAAAGCTAGGTTGTAGTTTTATATCAAACGAAAAAAGAAGGAATTTTTCAATAAAATTTGAGAAATTACAAGATAGATTTATTAATTCATTATTCATAGTATTTAGTATTGTAGAGACTTGGGTGGTGGTAAATAATACTAACTATTTATTAGTAATAAAATAATAATACAATATGTGGTGACGATTAAGTCTACGAATATAGATACATCAACTAACTACTACAACTTAAGACTACAACTCGAATTAACAACACAATTACAACTCAGTCTGCTACAACTAAAATACAACAACTCTGTTCTGACCACTCCTAAGACTTCTCCTCCAACTCTCTTTTAATCACTCTTCCCAAGAACTCTTCCTGGAAACTGTTCACCAACCATTTTTGCCTTCTTTCATATCTTCCCCAAAAGCCTCTCCCAACATAACTAAATATGGTCATGCTAAGGGCCTGACGCATCGCCGGGGTCTTTCCGACCGACCCTCGGTGACTTTCTAAACTAAAGTTACCTATACACGAGGTGGAAATCCTGCGATACTACATTATAAATTGGCAAATTCGTTCATTTATTAATTAACTTTTCGTTCAAAATTTGTTTGTGTTCTGCTATCCAATTGATGATCATACTCTTCTATTAATAATTAATATACAATTTCATTGTTATCGTTAATTTGGAATAAATAGCCTACACTATCCTACTTTATGTAAAAATTATAGTTATTTCTTTCCGATTTCGCAATTTTCAGACTCCATTACTACAACCTATATTATTAAGTCTATGTTCCATGTTCTTATACGATATTACTAGAAAATTATTTCTTAACGTAATAATTTTTGTTAAGGTTAAATTATATCCTATGTAGGTGGCTATTATTATAGTAGGATCAAATTATAATTTGAAAGTTCGCAATTAATGGATGATAAGGGAGTAAGAAAATTGATCGTGATAATTTATGGAAATAGCTATGGAGAGCAATAATTAAGGTTATTGAGAATTTTTATTATGATGGTTTTACACAAAATAAATTTTTACTCTAGTTTTTATAAATTTTATTAAATTTGTTTATTAACTCATTGAATTAATGAAGAGTGATGATAATTTTACATTAATTGGTAACAAATTGAATATTGCATCCGTAATTAGTTAGATCTGCAATACTTATGTAAATGATTTTAACTTTTATAAGAATGATATTATCAAACTTTAAAAAAGACTTGTTTTAGAATAAAGAAAATGTTGGTAACCATATGCAAAGTATTATCAATTTTTCTTGCTCTAAGACAATTTGGTTTAAAATCAACAATTCTATCGCTCTTTCAAATTTATTTACTAATTTGGAATTTCTGGAGGAATACTATTCCTAATAATAAATTTATATTCTTATATTAAGGTTATACAAAATTTTTCTATTATTAAAATTTTTGCTAGCAAAAATTACACCTACATACATGAAACAATATGTATATTATTTACAATTGGAAAATTTATAAATTACTCACACAAATAATGTTTAAATTCATATTAAATATGTAACATTAAATCTATATTTCTTGTATTAAATGTTTTAGGCAATTTGTAGAAAGACCTTCATAATTATACTTTACAAAAAAATTAGGAAATCTGTAACGTGGCACGAAAAATTGTCTACGTAAACTACTGCAACGGTTTCTTTTTTAAAACCTACAATAGTCTGTGATTAGTATAATATTCTGTTTCTATCTTCGCGGAAATACTTTTATCAAAAATTAAATAGCCAAATTAAATGAAATGAAATGAAATTAAATAGCCAAAAATTAAGTAGCTACTTGATAAAAATTAAGTAGCAAAAATTATAATTAACTTGATTAATCATGCCAGTAAGTGATCCATACATGACTGATCCATATTGACCTCGAAGAATAAATAAATAAAAGAACAAAAATGCTAACATGCTAGAATTCTAATATTATTTGGAAGGAAAGAAACTTACATTTTCTCTCCTTCCACCGTCCTGCCAAAAGGGTACGCCCTCGCAAAATACACCAGTGGAAAGCACAACATCACCTCCATAGAACAGAATGAAACGTTCTTAGGGTACAGAAGAACGGATATCATGAGGATATTCAGGGTGGCAACGAACTCAAAAGGTCCGAGTCGGGGTTCTTGATGATGTTCAGACGACCACAGCTCTCTGCAGCACAAAGGGTCACTGTTACCTTTTGTTTTTCTTAAATTAATTCCCCTGTGATTATGTCTCGCACTGCACAGGTGCCAAGTTAGTACAAGGACTCAAAGCCTTTGTTATCCACATTTGGCAACATGGTTGAGTACAACCATCCTATTTTCAACACGTAAAAATGTTCAACTCGAGGATAAAATTTTCACTAATATGTAGAAACATGATTGGCAACTATAATAAAATTTCGGGTGACTTCTGGCTAATTTTTTTATGCAGCAATTTTAGATTTTCCGAAAATACTGTGTATTTTCAATGTTGTTATGATTGAGATGGAATTGACTGAGAGTAAACTGTAATAGGATAATTAACTTGTTCAAGAATACATCACTACAATGACAACTATTTGCATTTACAACGGTAACAGCAGAATACAAGTAGACATATCTCTTACATGTAAAGATAATATTATTGATTCTAGATCTTTCAAGAAATTTAAGCTGATATAATATTTCTTAAAATATTTGTGAAAATTATTTCAAATAAATACTATAAAATGTCAAACAATAACCTAGAAAAGCTTCTTTTTAACCCTTTGCACTCAACAGGCACCTCTTAGTCGCCATTTAATCGGATTCTAAAAATTAATTGTTAATTAATATATCAAATTTACAATAACTTAATAATATTAATTTATTAATGATAATTTTATATCGATTATTTATATTATTATACCAATAATAATTTACCATTGATTATAATAATATTTGATATATTGGTATTCCAAAGATGCATGGTATATCAGAGTGAAATAATTCTACGTCTTAATTTGCATACGATTTCTTATTTATCGTTTTAAAAATATCGTCGACCTTATGGCAGAAAGTCTTCGAATTACTATTTTCTTGTAACGAAAAAATCGTCTAGTGTAAAATTTTAAATTGTTAAATTTCTTAATTGAATCTATATTTTATGAAATATTTATATAATTTATATACTATCCTTTTTAGATAATCATAATATATGCATAATTTGTACAATATATAATTAATGTGTTTTTTAAAATATTCTCATAGTCTGAGAAGTCTTTGAAACATTAATTTATATCTTTTGCACAAACTATTATTGTGATATGAAATGTGATTTTTTAATACAAACACATAGCATCCTTAAATTAATGTAACATATGTTTAGCCTTCAAATCTAGTTTCCATGATGCGTATCCTCAGTATCATCTGCATATTAAGCTAAATGTGTTTTTTCATGCAATGTCATTAATATAAATTTTAAATAGGGTGGGCACGAGGATGGATCTCAGGGGTGCTACAGACATTACTATTTAAAAAGCAGGTCTCAACTATTCTACTTTCACTCCCATGCTTTCATTCTTTAAATCGGCTCTAAGAATCTTAATGAAAAGCCCATGAGATCCCAGATTCTTTATAATTTAATTATAAGACCAATTTGAGGAACTAATTGTGAGTTAAATGGTTTGCTCGCAACTATTTAATACTGTCATTTAAAAATCAAAAGATACAGCATACTGCTGTACTATTGTATAATACAGAGTAAAATTATTTAAATAGTTTGAAGAGATCACTATAATTCCTCGTTTATTTTTGACAGTAGATATAAAGTTTATAAAGAAAATAAAAATTGAAATATAAACAGAAGGAAAATGAAAAATAAAGATGAAAATTAAATAAAAATACATGGAATAGAGGAAAGAGAAGGAAATGAAAATAAAAATTGAAAAAGTTGAAATGAAAGACAAAATGAGAAATGGTAAAGAAATAAAATCAAAAATTCAATCAGCTCGTATACTACTGCTACTTTGAAATCTCGTTGCACACGTCAAGCAAGCGTTCTGTATTCTTTTTAAGACCGATGGTATCGTTGAAGAGGAATCAAATATCTCTCCGGTTTTGATAATTTCATAGCGCACGTTTTCACAGACAGGGGGTACAGTTGTGTTGGTAGATGAACGACATAAATACATTGCATATATCGCGAGAAAGACTTCCAGTTGGAAGAGCAATCGGGCAAATTTAATTTTTAGATCTTCGCGGGGTCAGTTCGGTTTGAGCAAAAGTAATTTCTGCTTGCATCCAGCTCAGCTATGAAGCACTTTCCTACCGCTTCCGGCGATGCAATTTCCGTTACCTTAACGCGGATGCTTTTTTCTACACAACTTTCTAGATAAACACGAGATCGTTTCTTCTGTCAGCCAATGTTTGCATTGATCTCTGGATTCTTTGCTGGGTGGTCAGAATTCGGCTTCGTTTTAAGAATTATTCACGACAGGAGCACAACAATAGTGAAATCAATTGTTCTCATACTGGGTGTCCTATTTGAAGAGACTTTGTCGAACATCTACGAAATTGTCCATGCATGGTACAATGCAATATTTCAAACAAAAATTGAATGGGAATAAATTAGGTATGAAATGGGGATGAAGGTATACGAACTTTGAAATAAATATGTTTTTTTTTTCTATGTGAATGGGATATATGAAAGTGAATTTTGTTTTCTTTTTAAATGGGATCTTTATATTAATATATTATAATTTTTAATACATTACTTTTTAATACATTAACGAATTTAACTCATATTTATGATTCTTTTAATTTAAATTAAAGTTCTATATACAAAACATGATATTTATGACAAAAGGGAAATCAAAATTATTTCAGGGAAATTATGAGACAATATATGAAAATATACAGTAATAATATTATATAAGGAATGCATAACATGTACACAAATTTTATCGTTTTACATATATTGTATTATATAATTTATAATACTTTTATTACGCTATATAATGTTGTATATAATTACTTCAGTATTATTTTTTATTAGTATTGTGGTATTAGTATTATATAACTATATGTATAATTTATATTAATTATAACATATGACGTATTAATATTACAACACATACTGTGCATTATTTTTAATTGTGCATTTTATGTAGTATTTATATAATACACATGTAAACAAAGCAATTATTGTAATGTAAATAGCAGTTGCTATCAAAATGATTAAAAGAAGTTAAAATCTACGATCAAGAATGTCTACAGGTAAAGAATCATGGTTGAAATTTGTGGAAACTAAAAATTAGAGAATTGTAGCAACGTTTCTGACGTGTGCCGAACATAGCAAACACGTGATCAACATTCAACAAAGATGAAGCGAAGCTCATGCTCGCCACCGTTAACAGAGGAGAACCTTCAATCAACTATGGTTTCTACCTGAGCGAACTTCGGAAAAAGCACCCAAGCAGCAGCCAAAAAATTGAAAGTCATGGGAGAGCCATCTACTACGTGGCATCCTGTAAGGAACTCACAGCTTGGATCGAGACCTCAAGAAGAGGAAGTTGCCACATCCGTCGACCCAGGTCAGAAGAACAGCCCACTGAACCTCAGCAGAGAGCTACCAAAAAAAGATATCCGTCTTCTGCCTTCCATTCGAATAACAATTCTGGGATGCACGGAATTCTCTTGAAAACAAGACTTAAAGAAGACTTAACTATAGAAAGACTAACCAAGATCTGTAAAAGATTATAAATATAAAATAACAAAAGAATTTTTCTAGAAATTACCTCATTTGTAATACAAAGTAGCTTTAACTATTTTAGATTTGAAAACGTTAATTTTTATTGTAACGTACGGGGTGTTTAAAAATTAGGGATCAAGGCTTGAGGAGGATACGGTACTGACCTAGTGAAATGAAAACTGGGCAAAATAATTTAACTTACGTAACAGGAGATGTTCAATTTGGTATTAATGGCTTTTCTTAATCATGTAATTCCTGTTAATAAAGTTTCTCTATATATTCAAATGTAACGAAGATACTAGAGGAGATGAAAGTTATTCGTCATCTATTATACTCAAGAATATAAACTTCCAAACAGACCACGTGTCACAACTCAGCTGTGCCCTCAAAAGGAAAAAAGAAAATATTGAATTTTAACACTGTGTATCGCAGATTATGTAGTCCTAAATACATAAAACATATATTTAGAGTTATTAAATAGAGAGAAGAAAGTAATATACGTAAATAACTGGAAATTATAGAGAAATTATATAATTATAAGTGTAAAACCATTTCTCTCCATCTCATTCTGAGAAAAAGCCTTGAGGCTATAAAACATAGAAAAGCAAATTCGAAATAGGGAACCCAAAATTTTCAAGACACATAAAATTCCTTGTATATAAACAATTATAAATCTAGGATTTTATATGAAGCCATATTGAAGAAGATTTATTTATATAAAAATAATTATAGCAATGGTGTCCCTTAAAAATCCGCCAAAATTTTAAATGTCTAAAATTACTCTAAATATTTATTGTTAATCATGTGAATACTGATATTATACATGTCCAATGTAATACCAAATTGCTGTTTACAAAATGAAACAACTTGAAGCATTTGAAAGGTACTGCTTCAGAGTTTGCCTATCAATATTCAGAAGCAGATTGAAATTATTCGGAACACCATAGAAACAGCAAACTCCTTAACAAAGTAAACATATCGTTATTGGACCTCTGCATAATATAATCAGACATCGTTATACTTTACTTATTTGTAATAATGGAGAATGCTTCAATATTAAATAACTATACTTGAAACATAATTTTAAAAACTTCCAATAAAAATAGAAATTTCTGCAAAAGTATATTCACAAACGCTTTATCAAAGAGATGGCAACTACTATAGTTGTAAGATATAGTTGCCCACTGCAAAGGGTTAAGAACATGCTAATTTGACTCATTTTATTGTCCACCTATATCTCAAGCTATACTTAATTCTCAATCGTCGATTCTCATGAACCTCTAACTTTCTACAGTCTTAATGCACGATTTTTCAAAATCTTCTAAATCTTAATCCTTGAAATCCGCAACTGCATTTCTGAACTGTTCTTATGCGGTATTCACCCCTCGTTCTAGCGAAGGTAACGAAATTCACGTCAAAGGCCTTGTCAGTCAGGAACCGCTGACGTCATGCCTGTGAGATATTGAGAGAGCAAGTTGTAAATAGATGGCGATCTTAGTTTTAGTGATTTAAATTTTTAATAAAAATCCTATTAATTGACGGATAACAATATTTGAGACAAAATATCTAAATACAGGTATGTAATCATGCTTCTAAATCTGTAAAAGTATTGTAGAGATGGGAGGGGACAACAACAACACACGAATAATGCTAAAACTACTATTTATTAATCCTAACAACACGTTTATATTCGCAACACTGATACATCTTTCTTCACAACTCTCTCTCTGAACTCTCCTATACTACACGTACTACGACCGACTCCACACCCTCTCTCTCTGTCACTGACTGTCTCTGACGCCCTTGCATCCCTATTTGAAACCATCCATTCTATCCTCTTTCATACCTATTCTCTCATTCCTATACTACACGTACCGCGACCGACTCCACACCCTCTCTCTCTGTCACTGACTGTCTCTGACGCCCTTGCATCCCTATTTAAAACCATCCATTCTATCCTCTTTCATACCCATTCTCTCATTCCAATCACACTTTCCCACGCACTCCTCGCAATCTTACCTTCAGCGGGTCACTCAGCCCAAACACTCGAACGCATTCCTAAAGCCACTCGATACATTCATAAACATCCCGTTCCCACAATCCTAGCGCACGATCATTCATCCTTTCGCACGCACTCTAGATAACACTCTCATCCCGCGATACCACAGTATGAATGTTGAATATGACGAATTATTTCCTGACTTAAACAGGAGAAGATTCGAAATGGTTTTACCTGTCAAGGCTTAGTAAAGTCGACGGTGTGTCGTGCAGATGTATCGATCATCCAAGCAATCGTTAAGTGCCAGGTCACGATTATGCTTGTCCATCAATATCTGCCTGGCCTGGCTTCAGGTCTCAGCGACAGGATCCATTTCGAAAGGTCCACATCCTGACCAAAATGGTGACTATTACTATGTACATAATCGTAGTACGAGAGGCCAGTTATGGCTGTTGACATTAACAACTGATGAATAAAACTTAGAGGAATTTTTAGAATGTGGGAGTTCCTCTACGGGGTTGCGATGATGGTCTTGTGGTTGCTAAGTACGTGCTGCCGGTTGGTATCTCTTTGGTCGTGGGGCTATGATACAGAACAGGTAGAAGGGCGCAAGGAAAGGGACGCGTTTCGTCCTGGGCCTGCTAGTGGATTCGTCAGTAAGGCTTTCTAGCAGGCCCTGCCATAGAGCATAGGAATTTCTATTTATGGGAGGCCGAGGATTCACCGAGGACTTATTTCCCTTCTAACACCACCGCAGAAGGACGTAGAGAAGGGATTCGTTTTGTTCTGAGCCTTCGCGTTTGGCCCTCAGTGCCTTGAGCGTTTCACCCTGGGCCTGCTGGTGGATTCGTAAGGTTTAGTAGGCCCTGCTTTAGACGGCGGATACTTAGGTAGCATAGTGTATGGGGAGAAAGAGAGAACTCAATTCTAATGAATCTAACTCTCGGTGGCCGCTTTACTTAATTCTCCTTAATACAGTACACGTCGATCTCTTCTCTCAACTAAGATTCTCCGGTTCGCTCCTCGAGCTGCCCTTTTAAATGTGGGCCTTCTTCGTTCATTCGTTGCAAAGATCAAGCGGATCGCCGTTTCCATTCGAGACTCCGGTTGTCACTGCTACGTGCTCCACACTCATGCCGCCTTATCGATAACCAGAGATCACATAACCTTACATACTCTTACAATAGGAACTTCGATTAACACTATGCCGTCCGCACGTCTAATCGGGATTCTTTTTTGTCGCCGCCAGTAGGACTAACTCATCTTTTGCATTGATACCAACATGGTGACATCAGCATTTACCCGATAGTTTTCACATGACACCAACCTAGTGCCATCGGACGGCATAGTGTTAATGTTAGGTCGAGGGTTCACCGAGGACTTGCGAGGAAGTCCTCGAACCTCCTTCAAGTAAGAATCCATCTTTTGGCGAGGGTGAGAACGTTGGTCGCTACAAGAATATTTTAATATTTCTTTAAAATTTAATTTTTCTTCTTCGGCGGATACTTAGGTAGCATTGGAACTTCTATTAATGTTAGGTCGAGGGTGTTGCGGCCCTAGGACCGCAATGTCCCAAGTCAAGTGGAGGCCTGTTTTATGCCTCTATTGCAAGGGTCCCTTCACTTGCACGTGCTCAGCGTCACCTAAACCACCGCTAGGATAAACCGTGACAAGGACCCATATATTATTCTCTAGACGACAGGCATTAAAACCCAAATGTTTAAACAACCACCACCATCGAAAGACGCTGAAGTTAGCATACACCCCCAATATCATACCAACCAATGAGAAGACAGTCGATCCTTATAAAACTACCGACAAGGCATTCGCAAGAAGATTCTCAGTAAAACCTCCATCACGACCACATCAAGATTCTCTCTAAACTCCATCACGGCCACAACATCAGCAATCGAGACCCACCAACACTCAGCGCGGGAGACTGTCTACTACTATAGAACTCCATGCAGTTCAACACTAACCAGGTCTACCTCTGTCAAGTTAGAGTGGGCCGCATCCCAGGAACATTGCCGCATCATCGTAGCGGGCCTTACAACCCCGTGAAGCTCCACGAGCGAGTTGCAGTGTTCGGGACGCAACAGAGGGTTCACCGAGGATTTGTGAGGAGGTCCTTGAACTTTAAGTCTTAACTTACTTTTAGTCCTAAAATTTAATCTTTTTGTTTGCTTCTTTTGAGGACACAGCTGAGTTGTTACTCGTGATCTGTTTAAAATTATATATTCTCGAGTATAATAGGTGATGAGTATAATTCTTTTCTCCTTTTCCATTAAATTTAAGATCTTGAATTGATCTGTAGTGTTTGCAACAAGTCTTTTCGTACACTGTGTGTAAGATTGAGACGTACACTACCTGGACAAATCGTTTTATTGCTTCTTGCAATTGAGGATATTCTAAACTTATAGTTTTCCAAGGGTATGAATATAGTTACCAAACGTTTCATTCAAGTTATGTATAGTCACCAAGTCAGACCTGCAACTTAGTAATCTGATAGAACAGGATGCACGCTATCTAAATTATTTTGAAACATAGATAAGGAAGAGCACCTTACTATCTCCAGCAACATCCCAATAATATTCCACACAAATTAGAATACCAACCCCAAAGCAATAGACCACATCCAAACTTCCGAATGCAACCACGAAACCACTCTCCAACTGGAAGCTAGCTTAAAAGCCCAACTTGAGTCCAAGAAGAATAATATTGCGAAGGGGAGGGCAACCCAAGTGTCAAATCTATCATACTTTGAAGCTCCTATGTAGAATAAAACGAAGAAAATGAGAATAAGTAAATTTAAATAGAAAGAAGAACGAAATATAAGATACACGTTGATAATAAAATACAAACTTGCATTTGAAATGAAGATAATTCTGTGCAATCACTATGGTACTCTATTATGTTCCTGGTAGACTATTTGACTCAAGCTCGCGTGATACCGTCACTTTTGAAATTAAATGATATGTCTTGACCTTTTGAAATGATCAGGAAATTTTCTATTTGCAGTCAGATCGAATACCAGTGCCCTACAATAATACTGACATTCATTGGCAGGTATCTATAGTACATTTAGACGACGATTAGTCCAACTTATGACGAATGGCGAATCTACAGAGTGACCCATTTCTTTCGCATAACTTTCCCAGCATATTCTACGAATCAGAATAAGTAAAAATATTATAACAAAGTATGGAAAATGATAATCTACTGGTGCTTCGTCGACACTGTGTATTTGTTTACTGCTGTTGTAACCTATAGTTGAGTTATTAATCTATAAGATTATACTCTTCAACCTATTTTTAGCTTTAATATATGCATATGTTACGCATAGAAGGTAAAGAATATAGAAAAATTTGCATATATACTTTGTTTCTTAAATTTGCTTATTGGATCTATATACAGGTGTGCAATTTCAATCGATAAATACGAATTATTCGTGAACTACTAGCTAAGAAAAAAAATAGTTCAGATTAGAAATCAATGATTTTGAAATGAACATAAGATAGTGTAATTACTTTCTGTAGATGAACGAGTATACAATTACATGAAAACGTACATCACTTTATTGCACTTCAAACTGTGGATAGAAATGAATATCAATATCTTCCACGTTTTTTAACAGTTAACAAATTAATATAGTTAGGTAATAATATTTAGATATTGACAACAATTCTCAATAAATTATTTTAAACGCGAAGATTGACTCTAGCTTGAAAATTAAACTATTTTAAACACAAAGATTGACTCTATCTTGAAAATTCTTCTCTCTCTCTCTCTCTCTCTCTCTCTCTCTCTCTCTCTCTCTCTCTCATTCTCTCACTCTTGTTAACACATGTTTACTCTATGACGATTCTCGTGTAACTGTCTTATACTAGTACATTTTTCTAAACATTTTTTAACAACATTCATTCTAGCCTCCACTCGCACATATTGTATTTATATCATCCCAAATGATTTTCACTTATTCTACCTCATTCCTATTCATACATGTAAAACCAACACTTACAAAAACAACCCTTTATAGTGTATAAAAAAATACTAAGCTATTGATGTCGAAAAATCATCGAGTTTACGAGTAATTTCCATTTGTAGATTAAAATTGGACACCCTGTAAATTCAATAAACAATTTTGCTCCTTTCATCCCTCTTTTCCGATTAATTATTCTCAGCATGTAAAAGCAAGCTAAAAAATAAGAAATATGAAATGATTAAAGCGTGAAATATATTTTTCATATACGAAAAGCATATTATATTTTTGGAAATCCTGTGTTACATGAAAATATTCACACTTCCCCTCTTATTATGTATGAAAAGATTATGGTAATTCTTGATACTATGATAATAATCCAGTTCGACGTAGTAAATTACAAATTCCTCACCTAATACTTATTCCGAAAGAATATCATGGTTAAAACACATTTTCTGTTATAACGAGTTGTACAATTGGGTATTGCGATAGACTATAGATTATATTTAATATTAATTGATAAATATGTAAGCAGCATTTCCAGAAGATCGTATGACACCGTGTCACAGGATTTTCTTAGAGGAAGTAAAACTCAGTCCATTTAAGAATATTTTTCCAGAAAATATAAGGTAATGCTGGGATTATTGGAATACTTTAAGAACACAAGATAAGTCCAATCTGGAGTTTCAATCGCCCTGGTTTTTAATTACTTAACTATCCAATTAAAAGTCCTTTGATTAGCAAGCAATGAGCCGGAACATGAACAGTTTTTCAAGACACACACCACTACCAGTGTGTTACTCGGTTCCAGACCAGACTAACTGCACTGCTTACGAAATGCTGGAATATTTCTTTCCAAAGTTTCAACTTTGATAACTGTATACTCTTAGCCAGCCATGTTGTCATTTCAAGAAAACTTCACGACTGTCAATGTTTAACTACCTGGAATTCGCTGCAAAATAAGACTCGTTGTCTTAGTCTTATTTTTATTGCACTCTCGTCAATCTGATATTTTGACTCTTTTATTTACAAAATACCCATTTTATTTTTCTGAGATTTATATCTCGGAAACCTTGAGGAATATGAGTAAATATTTTAAACAAGGCTTGGCGAACAAATTAGTAAGTAACAAAAAATATTCGAAAATTATTTGCTATATTAGTCGAAAGCACCATTAATTATATAATAAGAAATTTCAGTGTTATTAATATTTATTAATCAATTACTTTTTTTAATTTTATTCCTGTGATTTGAAAACTTACTCCTTACCAAGTGTACCATATACTTTTAAACATTTCGGTTTTATTATATTATTATATCTTGTAATAGCTTTTATTATATAATTTATTAATAAGATTAATAATATAATATGAATTTTCATATTTCATATGTTGATTCATCGTTTGTTACTTATAAAAATCTTAACAGGATTTTCCATTGAACTCATTAAAACCACGTATATTCATTAATTGATTAATATTGAATTAATATTCATTAATCAATTACTTTTTTAACTTTATTCCTGTGATTTGAGAATTTACTCCTTATCACGTGTAC
>NW_016909226.1:138578-145348 GCF_001483705.2 Eufriesea mexicana | reverse complement strand
CAATTATTTTTTTAACTTTATTCCTGTGATTTGAGAATTTTCTTCTTATCACGTGTACTATATAGTTTAAAAAATTTTGGTATTATTATATTCTTGTATCTTTTAATAGTTTGTATTATATAATTTATTATATAAACTATCGAGATGAAAAATTAGTACAATTAATCATTGAATATACGGTTGAGAATTGATATCAACATGAATACATATGTATGAATGCTCAATGTTATCTCAAAAACTGGATAAAATTTATGGGTCACGCTGTACCGAAACGTTGTTATACAAGAGTTACCAGCAGTAAATTTTTTTCGTAATTTTGGAACCCACCTCAATGTAGAATAGAGCACTGTTATATATGGCACACCGAAGATTAAACTCATTGTGAGCTAAAACATAATGCTATTGTGATTTACGACCAGTTTTAGTACATTTTTCTTCGACTTAAGGAAATTTGCATTTCCGTGAATTATGTTTGAGCTTGTAAAAGTACAATAGCTATCGAATTTATTACACTACTTACATTCACTATTTCCTACGATAGACTGAAATATTGAGGATAACGTAGTGTCCTCCAAATTTTCTTTAAACAACTTTTATTTTTGTTTGAAGTAAATAACAGTTAGAGTTATACCTCCTTCACTCGTTTTTCGCTAAATTTGTTTTTTCTTATTTTTATCTCTTTCAACTCAGTATTGAATTCGAATCTTAAAAACATGACATTTCGAAAATGTTTTTATTTTTTACTTATTTCTTAAATTTTATTCATGCTTCGACTAAACTAAATTTACATTAAACCAATAATTTAATATTATACTAATCACTCGATATGATGATTACGTTTTGATGCTGCCAGCTGATGAATCCAACTGAGAAAGCTTACCTACGTCTTCTATTCTCAAATTTATGTTCTTTGAGCAACCACGTGGATATTTAAGTAATGTATTAATGTAATATTCTTGATATAATGTACAAAGGATTTTTCATCGATATCAAATTTGGGAAAAATAAAAGTATCTACTCGTTTCATCTCTAATAGAGATTAAAACAGTAAATTTTTATTCTCTATGTAGTATTCCTATAAATAAAATAATACACTTCACTACATTTCTTAGCAAATTTTGGTAGTTAAAATTTTTCATGGCAGAAGCAAGAATTTTTTCTATTGCATACTAAAGCAGGTGAAAGAATATATTTAAATATGTCTAAAATATCATCCTCAAATGGCCTTGAATAAAAAGAAAGAAAATAATATAAGTATAATATACTTGTAAAATAATATAATTGAGATGAACTTACTGTTTCTGTTACAAACGTCCAAAGTAATGTTCTACAGTGATACAATTTCAGAAACGATCAATCACTAACAATCACTTTATTGTGACAGCAGCACAATAAAAAAAAAAATCATTTTGCACTTGGTAAAAGAAGTTGATGATTTTAAAGAAAACTAAGCAAAAGGAAGGAAATAATGTTGTTTAGTTAACCCTACTTTTGCTTGGACACTCTTTATATTTATCTATTTTCGACACACTTTTTGATATAATTTTATCCACGCTCATTTATATATATATTGTAGAATGGCGAAAACTGGTCTTTGAGACACCAAAAATTGACAAAACAACAAGAACAGAATAACACAAACTGAAAACTCATAAAACTAATTTTACTTAGGAAAGGAAGTTCAAGATAACGAAACGAAGACGCACAAAGACGCACTTTAATTTAACTCCTTTTCCAACACCAAGCGACTCACGCTCGTGCTGGTCACAATTAATTTCTAAGGACTCTGTTTTGGTCGTCAAGGGTCCTGCTTTTATGCTTTTCTTAATCTATGCTTCACCTCCTCGTAGAGACCACGCAACTTAATTTTGTTACCCAAAATAACATTTCCATTTGCTTCTAGAAAATATTGATCGGTTTATAATTTGTTTTTGTTGACAATGGCCGATTCGCGATTTCTTTAGATATGGTATCCTACAATATATTATATTACCTTTTACTGATCCTACTATAAATGATGATAACTAATAGATAAAATTACTTATAATACTTCTCAACTTGGTTTATAATGGGGAAACTGTTTCAAAGGAAACCTTGTACAAATGCAATTAATTTATTGTCAGATAGACAAGTAAGACAATGAGAAACTCAAGGAAAAATCCTTCTCGTAGTAAGGAAGATAGAAGTATTCTTTGTTATGCATGGAACAATGGAGTTGACACGTTTGTTTTCTTTTCTCTTGGGAAACAGGATAAAGTTACAGCACGGTTAAAGGCCTTTACATTATGCAGCATGGGTCTTCCTTATAGGGGCTGCTTTATTAGCTTAATAAAATAAGATTACTTAGCCCGGTTTATAAGAATTGTCGACTTTATAACGTAGAACAGGATAAAGGAAGAAGGTCTCCATTGCTGTGGCCACCTTTGCCACTGGACTTTAAGAGGGCAAGTGTTTTAATTAGTACCGTGTCTCGTGATACTGTGTTAGTTTTGGATGTGCTCTATTTTAACGCGGAAAGGAGATCACGTCTCCTGTGATTATTAACTCGTTCAACTGTATTACGGAGTTATGGCGTTTTTCGTGCGCTGTGTTAAATGAAATTTAAGAATACTGGATTAACCGAGTTTCACTCTGCGCCTGCGCGATTTACATGTTACGAATGATGAAAGAGAGGTCATTAACTCTAAAACGAATAACATACACTTGCTGATAAAAATTAAGGAACAATGTACTGACTTTTGAATGTTTGTGTATTGTTTATCTTACGAAATTCAAAGATTGAGATTTAATATTTTAAGGGATTATAATCATTCTAGATTTTGGGGAAAAAATATATCGTTCATTGCTGCATAAAATGTTATATCCTTGTCCTATTTATAATTTTAATTTAGGCATCTGATGTAGTATGAAATGTATTCAAATTCTTAAATTATTTGCTTGGTTTCTGTCAGGAAGTGTATTTACTAGTAACACTAAAACTAGTAACCTATTTACTACTAACATTGGGACTAGTAATACTATATCTAGTAACATTTTATCAGTAATATTAAAATTAGTAGTCTATTTACTAATAACATTAGAAGTAGTAACATTTTATTTGTCACGCTAAAACTAGTAATCTTTTACTAGTAACTCTGGAAATAATAATATTTTATTAATAACCCTTAACAAATAGATAAATGTATTTTATACGATATTATATTATATAAAATATTGAACATAATTAAATATTAAATAAAATATTAAATATATTAAATACAATTGATAACAATTGAAGTTATACGATGAAGATAGGGAGTTTATGTATAAGTCAATATTAATTTCTCCAAAAAGAACTTGTCTTCGGTAATTACAAAGATAAAATTTCTTAAACATATCATTTAAGCCTGTTTGGTAATTCTAGTATTAAAAATATGATATCTAGTGAATTTGTTTTGGTTATTCTTCCTTTTAATGCCGAAAAGAGGTTGTCTCATTTATATGTAGCTCATTGAACTGTATTACGAAGGTATAGCATTTTTCATGTTATCTACCATGTTAACTGAAATTTAAGTTTATACGATTAATTAAATTCGATTTGGGGCATATATAATTAACCATTTTGCAAAAGATAAAAGGAATATTTATTAAAGATTAAATGTATGAAATGATAGGAATTACACCAAAGGTCATTTCAACAAAAAATTCATTATACAAATTGCTGCTCGTATTTAGCTCCAATTGATTTCATACATTTTCATTATGCACTTGTAAGATTCCTTTGATCGCAAGAGTTTAATTAAACGATTGTTCGATATTTCGTGTGTATCGAAAAGGATTTATTTCTTTGTTGCAACATATTAAGCGCCGTATATAATCGATAAAATAATTGATCATCGTATCTCTTTAAGCAATTAATATTTTTGATCGGTTTATAGATTAATTTTTGTCCAACATCATACACATATTAATATCCATTTATGAAATTTAAACTGTTCAAATCGATTATACAGATATTATGAAAAGTGGTCAAAGTTTGATCATTTCAAATATCACATCGTTACAATTATAAGATTGAAATCGACCAGATATGAAATTTATTACACTACGAGTTTCATGCTAATTTTCTTTCATTTCAGTCAATCCATTACGAATTCTTTATATTAGTTTCATATTAGTATTCATTCTTGCTGGATAAACTTATTCTTTTAAACTTCTCTAGAAAAGTCCACTGGCATGATATTGACGATCTTGAAGGTAAAGAAAATGTTCTCTTCAATCAATTCCTCGCTAAAGATAATGTTTATTTAACCAGTTTGTCGAGCGAAAAATTAATTTATCGTTATCCTGAATTTTTCTTATATCTTTTGGGAACATTAACAATTTCATCTACTGTCATTTACATTTTTTCTTGCTATTTTCATTCGGAATATTTTTCTTACTTTTATTCGTAAAACTTTGGTACTTTCGTTCACAATATTCTTTTGACAATCATTCATGAAACTTACTTTTATTAATTTTCTGCTTATTCCTATCCGAGGAAAATAATTTAAATTGTTATCTTATACGAGGAACTACGTCTAATATACATACGTGTATGTAACGACACGATTGATCTTCAGAGTTTTCCATTTAAATTTAAAAATCTGTTTATAAATATTGTTCGATAAAGTAAATATCGTTAGGAAAAATACATAATAAATACATAATTGTAAAAAGAAATGCATAATTGCATGGCTATTTTGGTATCTTATTTATGCTAACATACAAAATAAAATCTCTTTATTTATTTATTCATTTATTTTTAAATTTACAATCAAAACTCGCATAAAATATTGTTATATTAATTGAAAGTATTGGAGATATAATAATTTTTCCAAGTCTTTATAAACTACCCTCCTACTCACAAGAAAGGAAAACAAATATAACTTGTTCACCTATATTGTAATTGTAACAATAACTTTCTCAATATTTAAAATATTTTGAAGGAGGTAAAATATATTTACAAAAAGTAAAAGGAAAAATGAAACGATCCATGTTTTTGTAATCACCATTTCCTAGGAATGAATTTATATATATCCTCAAAATACGTCAAACTTGCAATACTTAATAATTCTCTTTAATAACCTCGTTAATTATTGGTTGTATATCTATCCAAAATATGTTACAGTTAAATACAACATACTTCAAACGTACTTCATATACGAATAATATATTAATTAACCAGCAGAATTTCAGTTTCGAATTGAATATCAGAGAATGGAAATTAAATACATCAATCGTTACCCAAGTCTCGAATATGAAAGAAAGAAATGGGAAGATAATTCGCATTTTCGAGCACTTCGAAAATGTGGTTCCATAGGATATGGAAGGCTAGAAACTCTACCGAAACTTCGGAAAGAGCCAGGGGCATTGTGAGAGTCGGTAAAGAAGAGGATTGGAACGACGAGTTTCGCGGAAGTTGAAACATTCGTTCGCGCGGCATTAGTCACAAGGAACATTTAAACGTCTCCTCTTCTATTCCCGTTACAGCGAACAAAACGCTTAAGATAGTAAAAAGAAGCTCTTCGCGAATCTTTTGAAAACGGGCTAGCACAGTGAGAGCCTTACCTGAAAACGACTCGCGATAAATCCTGAAAGATTTCGTTGCTCGACATTGACGGATATATACATTTCTTCTCTGCTTTTCTTATTGAACTCGCGTTCATAATATTAACCCTTTGCATTCGGCGATTGTTTCGTTACAGGGAAATACAATAGTAATTCGAAGACTTTCTGCCATAGAGTCGACGATATTTTCAAACCGGTAAATAAGAAATCTATAATATGCAAATTAAGACGTAGAATTATTTTACTTCGATATTCCACGTATCGTTGGGTAATTGTAAATTTGATATATTAATTAACATCCATCTTTAGAATCTAATTAAATGGCGACTGAGAGGTGTCTCTCGAGTGCAAAGGGCTAACCCGAGTCCCTTCGGTTCCCCGAACCACATTTTATTTTATATTTTATTAAATATTATATATTTTATAACTATGTCCTAAATAATCTTCACATTCTCTTTGAACTATTCCATTGCATTTCTACAATATTAAATACATTTTCTATCTTTTCTAGCAAATTGTGAGCATTGTTCACTCGTGTTAGGTACAGTATCAATTTTAATTAACACGAGAAGTAAAAAATGTCAAAATATATTATAGTAAAATGTATAGTCAAGTGCAGATGCTGTTAAGCCTTGGAATGTCGTGGCGGTATTTCATTCGGCCCTTTGTTTAGAATAGACCCAGAAGACCATTAGGGTCTTCTGGCAGCCAGATTCTAATTGCTGTTTTAGTTCAAGTTCCGTGTCCTTTCTATCTTCATTTTCAATGCATTTTCAAACAATTCTTTATTTCCCTCGGGTCACCGGACACGAGGCTTTCTTTAGCCATTAATGTTAGAAAGCAGGCAACAGCACTTAGGATTTGGCTGACAATAGGCCTGCAAAGAAAGGGACCAGGCCATGTGCGATGTCGCGACTTTCGGAGCCATAAAGTAACGGGTCCTTCAGGAAGGATCACGAATGTGCGGGTGGCCCACCAGCAACCCCCTTTGAGGGAGAGGCTTCCTTCACCGGCAGACCTGGTCGCGGAAGACGGTCCTCCCTTCTTTGGGGGTATCTGATTCGCGGACCGAGGGCCCACCCTCGGTCCTGTCAACCACCAATGGGAAAACCGATTTCCCTTTGGAAACCATGGGCTCCGAAAGATCGTGCATCGCACAAGTTAGTTAGGTCAGTACCAGT